>NC_051162.1:75335782-75370013 GCF_013339745.2 Dermacentor silvarum | reverse complement strand
ATGCTGCTGAAACTTTACCGGACGAAGTCAAGCTAACCAGGTACAAATCGGTATGCAGAGAAAAAGATTGCGGGAGGGGATTGGCATCCATCGTTGACAAAAAGCTACACTTTATCGAACACGATATCCATCTCGGATTGAGTAAAATCGAGCATACCCCAGTAGAAGTGGTACTCAAAAGGCACAAGGGCAGGGCACAAAGTTTCTTCTGCCTAAACATTTACAGCAGTCCCACCTCATAATCAGATCGTGCCTCATAATCAGATCGTGGTTTTGGCAGGTAAACTCCATAATTTATTTCTTTTTATTCCCACCAACAAGAAATAAAGCTTTAGGACACTTTTCAACACGGCACTCGCACTCGCAAAGAGCTTCCCGCTCATCATCGGAGGGGACATTATTGCCCCCTGCCACGCGTGGTGATATGCTTGGAATACAAAGAAAGGTGAGCGGTTACGGGACCTTTCCACGGACCTGGGCTGTGCCTGATCACTGATCCGGTTTTCCCCACCCGCTGTGGCACGTCCACGGGCAGGGACTCTACACCCCACCTCACCTTTGTCAACAACTCGAAACGAGCTAGTTGGGAAAACACGGGCACCGATCTAGGCAGCACCACTGTATCATACATATAGGTATAGGCATGCCGAAACAAGAGACTAGAACCATTCGATGCACAGACTGGCACCTTTTTAAGCAAGTTACAGCGAAGAGACTAGAATCGGAACCGATAGAAGCAGGCATACAGTCGTTCCAGACATGGGTCAACCAGCTTGAAGAGGACCTCAGGGAGGCCACTAAAGAAATAAGACTGAAGAAACCACAGAGCGCATAGACAGTAGGCTCGCGCATCTGCTCGAGGCCAAAGAATACATCCTGCAATGTTGGAAAACGCAAAGACTGAACCGAAGGCTCAGGAAAAAGATAGCGTTGCTAAACAGACAGATCGAGGTGCATTCGATAACACTCGTGAAACAACAGTGGGACGAAGTTTGCCACTTGGCAGACGGCAGAATCAAACACGGGGGCAGTTGGAACCTCCTCAAACACCTATTGAACCATAGCAAAATTAAGTCAAACAAGAGAACAGCAATTGAAAAACTAGTACATCAGGTCAGCCAGCACAAGACTCAAGAGGTAGTCATGAGACAGCTCGCGGACAAATATCGTTCACTCAAACAACCGGGCAATAGCGATGAACGCATAGTATACTCGGGAGGACCGTGCCAGGAAATGGACCGCGATTTTACCGAGGTTGAAGTACGGGACGCCCTCCATGGTCTCTTTAGCAGATCTGCCGACGGACCCGACGGTATTACTAATAAACTCTTAATGAATCTAGACGACGACTGGATCACTTTCTTGACGGATCATTTCACCGAGTTGTGGAGAAAGGGAGACTATCTGGATAAATGGAAGATGGCCAACACTATCCTCATACCGAAACTGGGCAAACCGCTCCATCTGGATAACCTCCATTCAATCTCGCTTACATCGGGCCTAGGTAAAGCTATGGAACACGTTATTCTCAACAGACTCAATAGATACGTCGAGCAAAACGACATGCCCCCGTACAACCTGATCGGTTTCCGCCCCAGGCTATCGACTCAGGACGCCATGCTCCTGATAAAACACCAGCTCATATAAGTTAACCTGGAGCACGTGAGAGTGACCCTGGGACTAGACGTCGAAAAGCTTTTGATCGCATAGAGCACAAGGCCATCCTCGAGAGCCTCTCCGAGCTGGGGTTGGGCGAGAGGCTTTTAAGCGTAGTTAAGGTGTTTCTCGGCGGTAGGCAAGCGAGCCTCACGCTAGGAGAACTAAAATCGAAAGTGATGAACATGGGAAACAGGGGAATCCCGCAAGGGGCCGTGCTCTCGACGTCCTCACCCTCTGCCGCCGCGTGAACAGCTCGATGGCTGAGAGTGACCATGTGCGACACCTGCTCAAGGTTATTGGGACTGTGGCATTTGATGCTCTTGTAGTGCTGAACCCCAACACCGTCGCAAACATCATCAGTACTTGTCAGCGCCTCTTGTTCACCTCTTCTTTGCACATCGACACTAGGGGCCATGGGATCGGTGCTATCCTTCGACAGCGTGATACCACTACACGCGAGAGAGTTGTTGCTTATGCCAGACGCTCATCAACGACTGCTGAATAGAACTAGTCGATAACAGAGCAGGAATGTTTCGCAGTAGATTTGGGCCGACGGGAGCAGACGTGTCTCATATCGGCTCCGTCTTTTTTCATGTTCTGCTGGCAAATTTTCTGAAGTGCGGCAATTTCAAGCATATATCAGATTCGTGAAGTTGCCCAGGATCGACTGATACCAAGATTCGAGGTGGGAACCGATTTTTGACAATTTTCTTGGACTTTTTCTGTTCAGCACATTACGTGCGGAGCTAACCCTAGCGAGGAGTAGGGCCTGTTAGGCCTAGACGGCCTAACAGGCCCTCCGCAAGGGGCCGTGCTCTCGACCATATTATTTAATCTAGTAATGACCAAATTCACGAGGAAACTGGAGCATATAAAAGGTACACGCTTTGCAATATACGCCGATGACATAACCATACGGAGCGCCAACGGTAACGTAGGCCAAACGGAGAATAGACTGCAGGAGAGCATACACACCGTGGAAAGCACACTATAGGCGAGATGGGAGTAAACTATTGGGCGGCAAAATCGGGGCTTTCGGTCCTAAAGCATCGAGGCAGGCGTCGAAGACCCAGGGGCTACGTCCCCGGGGAGGAACCCAAGATTATCTTGCGCTGTCACGACGGATCCGCGATCAAGCAGCAAGACTTCCACATAGCAGCGGCAGGTACGTACCTCAATGCCATTCAACACATTTCCAACAAAACGGACCAAGTCATCAGGTTACTAAGGAGAATCACCAAGAGACATGGGCCTGGGTAAGGAAAGCGCTGTAAGGCTAGTGAGCGCCTTCGCTTTCTGTCACTTCACCTATACGTGGCAAGTCTACTCAAATGGTTGCAGGTCGAGCTGAACAAGCTCAACACTATGATCAGAAAGCTAGTCAAGGCTACCCTACGCATACCCAACAGCACGTCGAACGAGAAGCTCATGAACCTAGGCGTACACAATACAGTAGAAGAGATGGTGGAAGCGCAACAGATTATGGCACAGCAGGAAAGACTGACGAAAATGCGAGCGGGCATGCTTATACTCAAAGGAATAGGGACAGACCCCAATTGATCGAGGAACCCGAAGGAGACCGAGGTAGAGTTGAGCGCGGACCTTAGAGACGTGATCAGAACCACCCCCCTCCCGAGAAACACATTAGCAAACACAATGTTAGCAGGAGAAAAGCGAGAGCGAAAGCTTTGTTGAAAGAAATTGAACAGCTAGGACAACAGACGCTGCCTGGCCGTGGTGGTCGACAGCCAGGGCGAGGTACGGGACGCCGTCACCATCTTTATTAAGGATTCCACGATATCGGAGCAAGCCGCGATTTTTCTAGCCACCAAGAACCGTAAATGGTCTTTCATTTATAGCGATTCCACCTGGCACGAGGACTTGCTTGCCCTGCCGGTTTGAACCGAACCGATGCCCACTACCATTCCGGGGATCATAAAGATGATTTATTAACTTACAATGACATCACTAAATAGTACTACTTGGGGCGCAGACAAATCCCACTGCCACACGTAAAGTTGAACAGGGTTCAGGCAGTCACGCTACGTTTACTGCAAACCGGGACGTACGCCACTCCGTACTTCGTAAATAGAATTCACCCCGAAAGAGAAATTAGGAAAAAATGTAACGTGTGCGATGGCGTCATTGAAATCAGACACATGTCGGCGGGCTGCCGCTCGACTCTCGCCTACCCCGACGAAAAATGGCTTTACTGGCACAAGGTGATATCAAGCTCTTTATATCAAGATCAACTGCGGGCGCTCCAGATGGTCCACGTTGACGCAATAAGGCTCGGCCTGGTGGTGCCGACGTTGACGCGGCCCACCTCGGTCTGAAAAGACCGGGCTTCGGAACTCTAATGATGTTTTGTGAATGCATGAATATCTTTATGGACGGCACTTCACTGTCATAACCGACCATCACGCCGTATGCTGGGTCGTCATTGAAAAATTTGTCTGTACACCTTGGTTGCTGTGTGGTCCGATTATAAGAGTACGATTTTGACGTTGTGTACTAGTCTGGGAAAAGACATCAAGATGTGGACGCTCTGTCTCGCTGCCTCCTGCCATTATTAATCTCCGAGCACGTATCTACATTGCTCGCCATTTGATAATGAGACTAAGTCTCCACTTACGTTATTACTGCTAGCGGTTACTGGCTCGCTGTCTTCCAATCGCGTCCCTGAGTTCACCTCGTGTCAACTTTCTGATCCCTACTGCAACAGCATTATCCAACGCCTGTGCGGAACTACTTCTGCACCGAATGCCCGATTACGCCGACAAGTGCGACTATTTAGGCTCGACAACGATATGCTGCACGACTACATTTACAACACCGACAGACACCACTGGATATCTCCTCTTCCACGTTCGCTGTGCACACAGATCTTTGAAGCCTTTCACGACGACCCATCTGCTGGCCATTTGGATTTCCACAAAACCTACCACCGCGTTGGGAGCCGTTTCTTGTGGCTAGGTATGTTTACCTTTGTGGCTAAATACGTCGCTTCTCGCGTACAGTGTCAACGGTGGAAACGACCGACTTTGCCTTCTGCTGGCATTTTATAGCCCATCCCATGCCCCGAGACATCTTTTGCCATTGTTGGGATAGATCTGGTCGGACATCTGCCCATAACGCCAGCAGGTCATCGATGGATCGTGGCAGCTGTGGACCACCTCACATGGTACACAGAGACCGCACCTGGATCTACGCTTTAGTTCAGCCTCAGACGTTGCCGACTTCTTTCTGGATGCCATTGTGCTGCGTCATGGTGCACCTCGTGCACTGTTGAGTGATCGCGGCAAGACTTTAATGTCAACAATGATCGAAGTATTCAGAGCTTGTGGCACAGTTCATAAGACGACATCCATATACCGCCCTCAAGAAAATGGCTGAATAGAGCGATTTCATCGCACACTAACAGACATGATATCAATGTATATCGAGCCAAGCCACGACAACTGGGCCAACCTTTACCTTTTGTGATGTTTTCTCACAACACCGCTATCCAACCAACTGCGGGGTACTCACCTTTCTACCTCGTCTACGGCCGTTCGCTTACATTCACCATCGACGCCGCTTTCTTAACAGCCCGAACTAACGCCTGGGCCAGTAAACCTGAACAGTTCGTCTCGAGACTTGACGAATGACGTGACCGTGATCACTTCAACATAGAAGTCAGTCAACTATATCGCAAGCAACCTCGTGCTGGAGAAGAAGTGCTCCTTTGGACCCCCCCACCCCCCCATTCCTACACCCCGTTTGTGTGAGAAGTTTGAATCACGCTTCCTTGGACCCTACATTATTAATGAAGAAACATCCCCAGTGAACTATCACGTTACTCCCATCGAAATTTCTTCGGACCATCGTTATCGTGGTTCGGAGATCGTTCTCCTTTCGCGTCTCAAACGATTCCCTCCTGGCTAAGTCATGGTCTGGCTGGCCGCTCGCGCGCGCGGGGAAATTAGTGTGAGCATCATTCATACGCTTCAACTTCTCATCTGTACATACTCGTCATCACCGTTTTCGGCCTGGTTGTGGAGCTCTCGCGTGGGCGTGTAAAGAGTCTCACGGCCTAAACGTCACCTCACAATATATATATATATATATATATATATATATATATATATATATATATATATATACCATACACAAATTCACATAGTTTGTCTAAACTCGCCGACTACAATGCGTAAATTGCCATATATGCCGTTAACTTAATATTTATAAATTTAATCTTTCAATTTTTGCACGTTATTTGCAAATGTGGTTCGATTTGTCGTGCTAGTAATGTGCGCATTTTCGCATAATGCAACTCGAGGACAAAAATTACTCTATCTCACAAAGGAGATATTTAAATAACGGAAAATTTAAAAATGATTACCCCCCATAATCGGTAGCATCCATGGGGGCAAGGAAGCAACACAAAAGATTATTAGCACTGAGGACTAGCACTTAAGTAAGGAACGTGTGCCCACACATTTGCGTCGTCCATACCTTTCATGACTGCTTCCCATGACGCAGACCAACAGCAAGAATTGTTTATGCGCAAAATTTTATTTCAGGTATTAGCTAACGCTGAATTTTTCTAAGTTGTCTAAACTTTTAAATTAAATTTACGACGTGAGTATCCTACATAAAGGCAGGGATAAAATTTTGATACTTAGTATTGACTCTGCCAAGCACTGGTTATTTCTAGTGGAATACCCACACCATTGTATTTCAGAGCACTAGATGGTGTTAGATAGTGCCCTATTAAAAAGTTTGAGGTCTCGCTTAAAAGACTGTATTTCCGAGCCCCCCCCCCCCCCCCCCCCCCCCCCCCTCGATGGTTTTCTGCACAGAACTTCTTGGGCTGCGTTACTTTAGTGTAAATTTTGTAAATGCGCGTGAGTAATCAGAGCATTTCTACTTCTAAGAAAAGTAATATTGGTGAATCCTTCTGAAAATTTTCACCTATACGTTACTTGACTTGTAATTTGTTCATTTGGAGTTCGCGCCCCTTGTTTCGGCCATGGCAATGTCTGTGATTCCATTGTCGGGAACCGAGGGAGGGGTTGCAGCGGAGTGCCACAACAAGAGGAACAGCTCAGCAGGCTTTCAGAACGGACCAGCGCGTGCCGTGCTTGCGCCGCTCGCACGCGCCGCTCAACTTTATTTTTCTCGTCATTCGTAGCCGGCCCCAAGGCGCCGGCCGAGAGCGCCGACCTTAGCGTCCCCGCTTAGCAGCGTCGGTGGGTGCTACACCATATTCCATACCCTCTGCGAGCAGTAAATTCCATACCAAATTTGTCATTTCTCTTGTTCTGTGCGCAACCACTTATAAAAAGCATGTCGCTACACATGCTGGTAAACCTAAACTATTTTTATTCGTTTCGCCGTGCGTTCCGTAATATTTATTCCTTTTATTCTAACATTTGCTTATATTGTTCTCCACTCAACAGCCCATTGTTCAAGTACACCTAAGAGTGGGTTGCTCCAACTAATAGAGCATCAATTATTCAATCAATCAAAGTGGCGCGCAAACACTGATAATAAAGTGCAAAGCCTTTTTCGCCTGTAATCTAACGTGTTTCGCATTATTGTGATATTCTGTTGTGAAGAGTTGTACCGCACTAATGCCAATAAAGCCAACCAAGAGAACAGGCTGGCTTCAGGAAGGAATATTCTAAGATGGGTCATATTCATGTCATCAATTAGGCAACCAAGAAATCTGTGCCATACAATCAGCCTCTCTATGTGGCTTTCATAGATTATGAAAATGCATTTGATTCAGTAGAGATAGTGGCAGTCATAGAGGCATTGCGTAATCAAGGAGTACAGGAGGCATGCGCGAATATCTTGGCAAATATCTAGAAGGATTCCACAGCAACCTTGGTTCTCCACACGAAAAGTAGAAAGTTACCTATCAACAAAGGGGTGAGGCAAGGAGACACAATCTCTCCAATGCTATTCGCTGCATGCTTATAAGAAGTATTCAAGTTCTTAGACTGGGAAGGCTCAGGAGTGAGGATCAACAACGAATATCTCAGCAACCTTCGGTTTGCAGATGACATTATCCTATTCAGCAACAATGGGGACGAATTCCAGGACACGCTGGAGCACCTTAACGGAGAAGGTGTAAGGGGGGGGTTGAAGATTAATATGCAGAAGACAAAGATAATGTTAAATAGCCTGGGAAGGGAACAAAAATCAGGATTTCCAGTCAGCCTCTAGAGTCTGTAAAGCAGTACGCTTATCTTGGTCAATTACTCACAGGGCACCCTGATCATGAGAAAGAGATTTGCAGAACAATAAAATTGGGTTGGAGTGCATACGGCAGGCATTGCCTAATCCTGACTGGGAGCTTACCACTGTCGTTGAAAGAAAAGTGTACAATCATTTCATTCTACCGGTGCTAACATATGGGGCAGAAACTTGGAGGTTAACGAAGAAGTTCGAGAACAAGTTAGGGACCGCACAAAGAGCAATGGAAGAAAAAAATGTTAGGCGTAACGTTAAGGGCGACGGGGTGAGAGTGGTGTAGATCAGAGAGCAAACGGTGATAGCCGATATTCTAGTTGACATTAAGAAAAAAAAATGGAGCTGGGTAGGCCATGTGATACGTAGGATGGATGACCGGTGGACCATTAGAGTTACAGAATGGATACCAAGAGAAGGGAAGCGCAGTGGAGGACGGCAGAAAACTAGGTGGGGTGATGAAGTCAGAAAATTTGCAGGCGCAAGTTGGAATCAGCTAGCGCAAGACAAGGGTAAATGGAAATCATAGGGAAAGGCCTTCGTCCTACAGTGAACATAATTATAGGCTTATGATGATGATGATGATAAATGTACAACAGCACTACCGTACAGTGTAATCAATATATATCAACTTATTAGTCTTGTGCAGTGAGGAGCAAACTCTCTTTTTCGACTTTTCAGACTTTTCAAAATCTCTTGTGGAAATGTTCGACAAGGTGCGCACCGGTGAACAACGATGGCGCTCGAAAGGGGCGCTTGAAAAAATTCTTCTATGCGTATGCAAAAGTAAGTTTGCACCATCAGAATTACAAAAAGAACACTGTAGCTTTACCATTATCAAAAGTTCAGAAGGGTAAACATTTTTAAATTGTCATTACCGCTTCTATGTGAAAGCCAACTAATGAGCAAATTCTTCCTCAGCCCTTCCGCTAATAGTCAAGATTAGTTACCGACTAGTACGCTATAGAATAGCGAAGCGTTAGTAGAAGTTCACCGCTGGTAGAAAGCGTTAGTAGAAGCTCACCGCTGGTGCTAAGCAATGCGTGACTTTGGTGCGGGAGATTTTATTTTCGCACGTTGCCAGAATATCATATAACTCAATTTCACATGATGTACCGAATTCTCCTTTGAACGAATAACAAAAAATCAGCTAATTGAAGCATCGCAGCGCATGGCAGAGAACAAGAATGTTTCGTTTATGTGTAGCATATTACAGCGAATCTGTTTAGGCGGACCCTGTGCCGTCGTTGTGGTTGCGCTGAAAAGGGGCCATTTGACCTAGCGGAACATGAGAGCCAAAGAGAGCTTAACAAGGGGAAAGGGGTTGGAGTGACCCCTTTCCCCCTGTGAAAAAGCTGTGAGAGGGTGCAGATTAAAACAAGAACAGGGAGGGGGGTTGACGTAAGTTTCAATCGCCGCGTTGGAGTGGAAAAGCGTGAGGCGCGCCAACCAATGGCGGTGTAGGCAAAAAGTCAATAGAGGAGTGGGGTGTGAGAGGAGTTCGCGTTAGCATTGGTTGTAATACGGAGCTTTGGTCAAGGACACTTGTCTGGGAACTTCGTAGAAAAAGTGTGAGGAACGCGTCCCATCCCCTACAAGCAGCGCCGTTCCCAGATTCGCTGTTCGACCATCTTCACGGAGTGGAAGGGGCAGTGATTTTATACCTGGCTGAGTCCAGACCCGCCGTTTTGGCGCAGTGGAATGGTGTTGCGTTGCTAAGCCGAGGTTGAGGCACCGAATCCTGGCCGCGACGGCCGCATTTATATAGGGGCAAAACGCTACAAAACAACGTGGGCAGCTTGCAGTGGTGGTGCAAGACTGGAGCAAACAGCGGAGCTAGTGATCGACCTAGCTTCTTTCAGGTTTTAGTAGGCTAGGCTAAGTTTTGCTAAGAAATGCTAAGTGCTGCTAGGCACGGTATTCTGAATCAGCTCGCCGCCGACGCGCAGATTCTCGCTCGGCCGGGCGACGCGCTTCAAGATGAGCAGCTTCTTCTTCGGGTATCCGGATCTTCGTTGGTCGTCCCATGTCAAGGCTACGTGTACTCGCCAGAGAGTTAACGAGAGTTCTGCAGCCGTCGCGGCGGCTCTAAGCTTTATCTTCCCGGTGACGTCACGGCGAATTTCGACTACCGTGTACTAGAATTGGGCAGTGGAACGACCGCGCTCCTTGGGCGACTATCGCGGCGGCGAAAGTAGCAGCGGCGCTGTGATCGGCGACTATGTTGAGGCGCGCATCGAAGCCTACGTACCATGTGGACTCTAAAGGCTGCTTCCGCAACTTCTTTCATGCAGTCGCACTCAGGACGCGCCCGTTAAGTGAAATAAAATTTTCTAGCGTTTGAAATTTACGCTTTCTCTACTTTATCCAAAACCGCGATGCAAAGATGCTTTCTTGCACTGATTGTAAATGATGGTGCATGCCGTGCGCAGTGTTTAGTGGTATGAATAGACGAGACGAAATAAATAAAAAAACTGCAACAGATAATGATTACCTTCAAAGTTTTATTGCACACTGCACGTCATCAGGATGCCAAGAATTCACATACTATATTACAATGCACAACACAAATATACAAGATGTTCCAGGTAAAGAAAATGCAGAAGTTATTAACATACACAAATGTACAATGATTTAGAAACACATTAAAAGGTTTTCCATGGTATGACAAAATTGAGAACCTAATACAATTGAGTACAATAGAAATAAACATGTTTAGCAATGCCATGGTTAAATAACGCAAAAATGTCTTCACACGAAAAGCACCAGAGCTATCGTCTGTGCAAAATACGGCCCTTTCGACTCTCACTTCACCTGTGACGGCGTCAAAGGTGCACGAAGTGAAACAAATGCCTTCCGCATCTTGCATCTCATGCAGAACCCAGCGCTTATTAGGCGGGGTTACATTCCTAAGCGCGGCGACAGTCACGACAGAATTTACACCACCACTTTCGTGCTCGTACACACAAACTGTCTCACAAACATCAGTAGGCTCATCTACAGTCTGACGCTCTTCAGCATTCAAAAACAGTACCTTCTTAGCTGGTCTATTGATCTCTTCAGCTCTGCGTTTTCTCGCGTTCCTTCTCGGCACCACGCGCTTGCTTAAGTACACCGGGGCGTTCGGTAAGACCGTTGGCACGGCGTCTGACAAAAGCATAGGCTTTCCTCGCGGTAGACGAACTTCTTCGCCGTTGATTACGTGCACACAGTCCCTCACAACACAGTGCGGCTCAAAGTGTAGTTCGCAAACTGCACAATCCTCCGTAAGTGGTTTATCCGCCCTGTGCAAGTTCCGCTGACATAGGCTCCGTCGTTCAGGGTCCTGCGTGCCTTGAAAAGCAAGGGCTTCTTTGTAGCGTCCGCTCGAGTGTATCCAGTGCTACATCCAGTGGCGTAGCAATGGTTCAAGCGTTGCATACCCACTGTTGAAGCAAGGAGTCACCGTTCATACACGAACTGTGTCGAAAAACACGCACAAAATAAAGGAGCACGTAGCCGAAACAGCGTGCCTACGCCAAATCTCGCGCACTAGTTGTCAACGGCAACAGCGTAGTCGGCGACGGCAGCGCCACCGCTACGTTCGCCACCTACCGTGACTAGAGTGACCTAGAATATTCCAGGTCACTCTACCGTGACAGCTCCGTCAAGGCCACGGAGCAAGAAACCTTTAGGAGTGGAAACTCCGCCAGTTGCGGCGACCAGATAATGTCACAAGCCCGCGGAGCTACTATCATGCTGGCGGCACCTGGCGGCTGAGAAAGAAATTACCGCCGTCTTGGTTGCCAAGGCAACCGGTCACATGTGTTTCTGTCGTTCGCGGCCGCGCGCGTTGCTCCCGTTCGGCCGCGCGCCTCACAACTTCTACTGAGGGCACTCACGCATCCCACCTGCATCCCATCTTAGGCTAGCAATTTCCGAACAAGAGTATACTGCACGTATCAGCGCTGTTATTACGGCCCTCGAACAGACACCGACAAGAACAGTTACTGTTTGACTTAAAGGCCCACAAAAGCAACGCTACGGCGTGCACGCTGAAGCGAACGCCGAACGCCTGTGTCGTCTACTTTGAGCGCGGGAGACACGGGCGCCGCCGAAGAGAACGCGCCCGAGCGGCACCACCGATCCGCTGGGCTGCTGCTCTTGTTTTTTTTTTTTTCGCTGCTGCTTGCATGACGTGCCGCAAGGCGCCGCCACTGCATGCGCCCCCGTCGTCGCATAATAATGTGACGTTATCTGGTCGCACGCGAGCGCCTGCACTGACGGGAGTTTCTACTCCTTAATAATCTTCCTCCGTGGTCAAGGCGCAGCTCCCGACGGTCGCTTCGCTGCCCTATTTTAGTACGCTGTACCTCTACCCTTGCCGGGGCGTGGCTAGTCGAAACCTGCCGGCCGCCGCCAGAGGCGCCTGCTGCAGTAACGGACACCTCACGCGTTCTGCGGGAGCATGGCTCGCGCTGCGCGCGTGCTCTCCTTCCCTCTCCTTAACGTCCCATGTCAAGGCAACATGTGCACGGCACGGAGAGGAGGCGAAGCACACGGCGCTCTGCGTGGTAGTTGCTAGGCAACGCGCGGTGACGTCATCGTTCAGCGAGGTTTTTATTGCGATAGCAATTATATGGACACTCAAAAGCAGATTTCTGCCGTCGGCGTCGCCGTCGCCGTGAGGTTCCGTATGACGTCAATGGAGATGAAATCGTCGCCGCGCGCCGAACGCTGTATGTGCGAGTGAAAGGGCACGAGGAGCACGCGCTTTCACGGGGAGTGAACGCACGGCGGAAAACAAACGCGCGTTCTGCGCCGTGCTCGCTTAAGGGCTGCGGAAGTAGGCGTCTCTTTCTTCCTTTACAATCGCCATATATGTAGAGCAAACGCGCCTTCTTCCTACGCGCGAGAGGCCGTGGGGGAGGGGGCGGCAGGGGGAGGGAAAGGAGGCGACGTTTAGCTGCGGCAGCAAGTGCCTATTTATATCAGAGGCTCCGGCAACAGTCACCAACGCCGCACGCAGTTTGAGCGAACGCGGGCAAAACGCCGACGGCGCCGACAACAGTTCTGCGTGTTGCCGGTGCTGCTGCATGTCCAAGTTTATACAGCTGATAAAGCTAATATCATTTACTCCGTATAGCTCTCTACAAATTTGCTATCGCAATTGATGCTTCACCTTTCAGGTGAAACTGCGACAACTTTTTTGTACACGCTCAACGGACTGACGGTTGGGTTAAACAGCTCTGCTGTTAAAAACGGTGTACCGTGCATTGGGTGCATGTTAAAGAAACCGAGCTGGTCAAAATAAACCTGGAGTCCTCCACTACAGCGTGCCTCATAATTATGAGGCAAGTACAGGTGCCTCATCATCACGGCTGAATCGGCAACTGAATAACGGCAACTGACTGAAGACCACGCCGTTCACACCAAATTGAGGGCGCTGCCGACTACAACGAGAAGGTTTTTGGTGCGATTAAATGTCTGGTTCGGTCACGAGCAACCTCAACCATCTGCCTACATCAGCGTCCCAACTACGAGCGGACAGTACAAGAGCGAGAAAGCAGGCACCGAGAATAGGAGCGGGCCAGATGCTGGCGTTCCAAGGCCAGGTCATTGCTCCACATCACCGCTCAGGTATGTTCCCGAGGCATTATGTGCCAACTTACGCAGACGATTTAATTCAGTAACAACAGTCATAGGATCACTATCATGTGGCGATCCACAAAAGACCCCCCCCCCCCCTCCGAGCTACCACCTACAAAACACTTCAAGTAGCTATTGACGTGCGTGAACTGAACTGCTCAACGACTGATCGAAATGGTCAGGCTGACCAATGGTGACTATGACATCATCTTCAAGATATTGGAAAAGCACTTCGGCCGACAAGAAGAAAGTTTGGCTCACGAGCACATCAACTTGTTCCAAGCGTTGCCGCCAATCAAGAGCTCCAGTGATATGGAGGCGCTGCTCCTGCTGCATGACACCGAATAGAATAATTCACATGAGCGCGCTCGCAAACTTCTGGTTATCCCCTAACAAGTATATTTTTGGACTCTCTGAGTGTCCTGATGACGCACTTGCCGCAAGACATGGCAATTTTGTACGCGTAGAAGACGGAACAGAATGGTAAGCGGTATGTCTCCTCTGAGCCCATGATACCGGAAGCGAAAACGTAGCAAGCGAAATACATTTTTGAAAGCGAAAATTGTCATTCATCCGAATGTAATCTGAAGCTACAAAGAAAACCCCTACGGGTTTCCTTTGTAGCTTGATGCTACATTCGGCTGGGTGACAATTTTCCCTCCCGAGCTAAAGTTGAGTCCACACAGGGAGAGTGTTAAGATAGTAGGAACTTGGTTACAGTTTGTACGTGAGTAATTGGCACGTATACAAAATACAAGGAGGTCAACGACCAGGAGGTTGCCAGTAGATACAATGAACGTGACTTCGCGTCTTCTATCGAGAGGATGACCCCGAATGTATATTACTCATGCAGAAAACAGATGTCACGATTGCGTCTACCAGGCAGCACGTTCATTGCATGTGGTGGCAAGAATTTTTTCAGAATTGTTGCACTCCGAATACTTCTTACGCTACAAGTGATGTCACGGAAGGAAGAGACACCAATCCACAATGGCAGTAAGCTGCCATTGTGGATTGGTGTCTCTTCCTTCCGTGATTGTGATTGTCGATCGATCCGTGATTGTGATTGTGGATCAGTGATTGTGGATCGAAGCTTCGTACTTCGAACAAGCTCGGCTACCAGCTATTTCGCATTTAGGACTTATCTGTCTTTTTTTGTGTTTCTAGCGTCACTGTGATGTAAATAAACATGGTGAAGCTGAATACAGGTAAGAGCTCAGTAAGTGCTATTTTACAAGTGATCAAATCAAATCAAAGCAATTTATTCTCCAGTTTACATGCTGCACGGTAATTTTGGGCTAAAAGCTACATACGATGCTTTTACATACTAGGTACGTAGCTTTTACTACATACGTCGCTACATACGATGCACTATTTATCCGCATCGAAGCTTTACACTCCCTTGACAGTTTACAGCCAGCTGTTAGTTTGACTAGAAGTACTGGAAACGTTATAGGCGTTCACTAAGTTTATACTTCGAGGAAGAAAATTGCATGTTAGGTGCAGTGTGCCTGTAATTTTTGAAATGGGTGCGTTAATTAGAAGGTAATGAAACTTCTTGAACACCTGTTTTCTGCCTCTTTAGAGAATTTATATGAAGCCCCACAAAGTTTCGTTGATGTACTCGGAGAACCAACGTTGTTAGAGAGAATAGAAGCCATGTTTGGGTGAACCGTACCGAAAGCTTAAAGTGTGCATAACAATTACATTTATTACCATAAGTTACTTATACCAATGTTCAAGAGCTTTACAAGCGTACGTCGCGAATTGTCGCACAAAGCTTTCCCAATATTCTGAACAAACTCAAAGTGCAGAAAAATTATGATAACGAAATATGGAACACCTTTTAAATAACATGTGCGCAAAGTTTAACAACAGGCTCTTACAGCTTCACAAAAAAAAAATCCTCAAGTGAGAGGTCTAAAGCTTCATCCAGCCAAGGTTTATCAGAGCCACATATAAACTGCGCAGAACCACGAGTTCGTATTTGGCAGAAACTGAAGCCATTTGAAGGCTTACGTCTGGTAAAATGTTAAAATTTGTGGCCGAATCACAAGCAATTTTTTTTCCTAACTGTTGCGAAATTTTTGCAGCTGTGTCTCACATTTTAGCTTTCAATACTATACTGAACCCTTTATTAAATGCGTTATAGTAGGTACTCGCGGTCGCCGTAGTAGCCGTCACGAGAATTTAAGTTCATCTCTCAATGCAACAAATGTCATTAAAATCGACCCAGTGGTTATCCCAGCAAAGCGTTTCTTCGTTTTACATGTATTTGAATAGGCGGCATCGAAGTTGGGCCCGAGCTAAAGCTTCCTCTTAAGGAGACGAGAGATAGTTATTATTAATCAACCGTTTACTTGATCGAGAAATTCAAGACTTTAGATATTTAGTATGCAATAACACAAAGCCGTGCATACAATAACTTCACAATTACTGAACGTCTTGATGACTCATTGCTGTCTTTACGTAAGCTTTGCACAGACGATTTCCTACAGCTATTGCGGATGCAAGCACTCAATCTCTTTCCTTTTAAAGCATTTCCTACATCGTTCTCACATGCCTGCCACTGCCACCTTAGTTAGTCACTTTTTATGACGAGACATCGTGCATCTAAAAAATAACTCGTCCGGGTCCGAAGAAAGCTTTGTGGAGGTAATTGAAGTGCTTTGCACTTCCTGCATTATTACTTGTTAATCACAATATGCCCACGCACAGGTTGGTCATTGCATCGCACAACCATATATATATATATATATATATATATATATATATATATATATATATATATATATAGTTACAATGTGTCCCACAGTAGCACGAAATAGCGCTAATTTGTTTCTTTATACCATGTGGCTATGGTGTTTGGCTGCTGAGCGCGAGGTCGCGGGATGGAATCCCGGCCACGGCGGCCGCATTTCGATGGGGGCGAAATGCGAAAACACTCGTGTACTTAGATTTAGGTGCACGTTAAAGAACCTCAGGTGGTCCAAAATTCCGGAGTCCCCCACTACGGCGTGTCTCATAATCAGATCATAGTTTTGGCACGTAAAACCCCATAATTAAATTTTTTTTCTTTATACCATGTTGTGCAGCGCAGACGATCGCAGAAGAATTAAAGACACATTCATACCATAATCATCACCTCACATTTTTGTTCAGAATGGTGCAGCATATGTAGCTTTCAGTTATAAGGAAGAACATTTTATATCAAAATGAAAGGATCTAGGAAGCAATCCGTGGTAAAAACGCACAACGGTGTTCATCAGACACAGGGCTACAGCGGTATGGTGGTAGGCCGGCAAAGAATTCATAATATAACACAGCTGCGTGATATAATTTTTCTATTATTTATTAAACTAGTTTAGCAGGTTGATGCTAAACTAGTGTAGCATCAACGTATGCTAATTGGTGTCCAGGAACGCGCAAGAAAAAATTATTGCACTATCAGACACTAGGAATCAACAGAGCCGTTTTGTAAAAGAATTTCGAAACGAAAACATCAAAACCTCAACAATAACGAAAAAAAGGTAGGAGTGGGCGAATATCCGAAGTTGCATTCGAAGTTCCATTCCGAATGCAAATTGAACATTTCGCAATAGTTATTCGTTGTCAAAAAGTAACACCTCGGTATGTTTCAATATTTGAAGTTAGGTAAACATTTCGCGAGAACCTACTGATAATGTGTGGTCTATGTTTTTTACCTAATCAAATTAATGCAAAATTATCAAAAGTGAAACAACGGCAACAGTTGTCGAAGCAATGCAGATACGAAGTGATAATTGTACGCTTTGTTTTTAACACCGAAGCTGTTTAAGCCAGCTCTAATGTGTGGTTCGTGTTTCGTATCGAGAAACTGCCGCGCCGTAGCCATGGCAACCAGGAGGGCGGTGCGGTGCATGCGCACGTGGTCTTTTCCACGCCAGCTCCTTCCCTTCCCGACCCCCGCCTCTCTTCTCTCCGCGGCGCACTGAGCAAGGAGAGAAAAAAAGAGGCGAAAGCTTGCACTGGGCCCGCAAGTCTCAAGAATACGGTGTAATATATATATACTCTTTAGGTGAGGACACTGGAGAGACGGGATCGACCAGATAATGTAGCAACGGCGCGCGTCCGTTGGCCCGGTGACGGCACCGGATACCTATCGGCGGGTAGACACAACTTCCGTTAAAACGAAGGCGAGAGCTTGTGAGCGCAAGAACCGCTCGGATACCACAAGCAGCCAGAGAACAGCGTCTGCAAGTCGCGTCGCCTCGCCGTATCTGCTTCGCCAAGGTGATGCCTTCTCGGGCCACGCTGTACGCTCACCATGGTGACCTACTTACGCGCGTCACTCAATCATTTCGGGTTTCCCGCCAAACACCCGACGCCGAGAAGTATCCCCACCTAAAGTTAATATATCTTACACCGTGCTCAGGACACAGCGAAGCTGGCCGATTGAATGTCTCTCTTGGTTGTAGCTAGGTTGAACTTGACTATGTCGAGGTTTAAACTAGATTGTAGCTAGGTCTATACTCGTGTACGTCATCTTTGCTAGTACTGGAAACGCTGCGGTAGTACTGGAAAGGAGCGCCGCGACCAAACGATTAACACCAAGCTTCACGATCACCAAACGAAGCTTTACAAAGACTGGTTCGGTTTGGTTTGATCAAATTTATGGAGGAATTGTAGTGGGACGCCCATTCTGGAGGATCCACTACGAACGCGCGCACGTCCAGTGCAACATACCGTGCACTGGACGTGCGAATCACAGAAACTGAAGTGCTGAATCACAGAAACTGAAGTGAATCAAATAATCCGTGAATATAGTTCACGATTTTTAACAGATCGTTCTTCTGTAGAGACGCTTGCCAGCCGATATTATATGTTCAGGTTTAATGTGCGAAGTTACTTCTTGCTAACGCAGAACGAAAGTGAGCACATTTGGTCAGCATACAATGGTTATATTAGCCACTTCACTGGTAGTTTTATATAACCTTTGTATGTATATCCATGAAAAATTGGTAGAACCCATCTGGCGATGGTAATGCGTTTAGCATTACCATCGACAGCAATGTAGAGACACAACGTATTGCCAACATCGAAACCAGTCCTGTATGAGGCGTGTACTTCAGCGGGATTCCTCTTTCGTGCTTCCCTAAGAACACTCAGCGCCGTCTAGGGCCGCCACCTCCAAGCTTGCACGTGGTATTTCTAATGCATTCCTAATGCAAAAGACCAACAAGATGCCGCCTGATGTTTTAAATTACACATTATTCTCTGGTGTCAGTGTTACAACCTTTAACTATGCAATGTACCATTCTCACAGTAAAATGTGATGTAAACGTTCATCTTACTTTAAAGAAGTCACAGCGAGCGTTGTCAACGCATTCTACGCACTTCATGGTATGACACATAACTGACAGACTTGAAGCACATCGCAAGAATACAATACAAGGAGTTGTATATAAAATTGACTTGTTTATAACATTTGGTGGTCGTGTAGCGTCCAATAAATATCATGCAGTTCTACAAATACAAATATGACACTGCTCATACCGTGTATTTGAATGTTTTTTTAGTTAGAACAGCAAACTGCGCCAAGTTAACGAATATTCTTTTGAGTAGCACCAAAAACATCAGGCAGATATGATACTCAACCACAACGTCCTCACTGCAAAAGGTGTATCGATTACACATGCCTGACATTTCTGCATTGAATATTTTTTGCAGCATCAACTTTGCCCTGAAAACATTCAAAGAATTCTCAAATGCATTTGATTGCAAGAATTCAGACAAAATGAAAGGAGTTGACAATTGTGCCATTTTCCCTCGGATGATCAATGCAGCAGAATCTGAAATAGTCAATCGCGAATCTTAGAATAGATGCTTCAAATAATGGACTCCGGAAATAAATTTTTTTTTCATTTTTCCTGTTTAATGTTGCGGTCATTATTTGTACTTTTATTGCTGTTTTATGGTGCTAAAATTCTGCGCCTGTGGTGTTGTTTGTGAGAGATGCAGTAGCAGGCTCCTGAATAATTTAGACAACCTGAACTTTTAAGCGCAGCTCTTAGGCGCCCGTTCCTGGGATGAGTGTCACCGTCCCTCGGTGTAACCGCGCGAATGCGCTCGCGCAATTCCTCACGCATTCGTCATCTTCTTCTACAGCTAGCTTCGATGCCACCCATCATGCCAGCGTTCCCATACTGCCTCTCGCGCTCATGTCTCTGCTTGCGCCTTCGTAGTCGTATTTTTCCACAGATGGCTCGGATTCCGCTCATCATTTCAGCGTTCCCATACTTCCCCTTCCTGTGCGAAGGCACTGACGGTCGGTGCGGTGATTTCGGTCCACAGTGTAAGATACTCTCTAAGTGGGAACACTTCTTTGCTTCCTTGCAAATAAGCATGCTACATTCTCAAACCAGTCACAGAAAGAAAGACGCCGACCAATATCTGTGCGGAAAAATAACCATCGTTAATAGCACGGAGTATGAAAATAGCGCTTCGTATAACCCCCGCTATTCGCTAACGTTTTCAATGAGAAAACTGTAGAGGAACATGAGAAACTCCCGATACAGCTTTCTGTTGCTCCATTCTTGCTACATAAATGTGTTTTTCAGAGCGTGAAAGATGCCCGCCAATACACGCAAAGTGCCTCGAGCGGCCAGTCGTCCGGCACTTTTGCGTGTATTCGCGGGCTTCTTTCACGCTCGGAAAAGCACCAATATGCACCAGGTTTTCTTCGAGTAAAATCGAAACGCAACGCACGAGCAGTGGGAGATGGTGCTGACCAGCTCGGCACTGGAGGATCAGCGAAAGCTTATCGCCAGAGCCGAAAGTGCTGCCACCGCCGCTGGGGCCCTGGACTGAAGGCTCTACCCACCACGGAGATCGACGCTTCTCCGTGCGTCATCAAAATAAATTTTTGTCTCTCTCTCTCTCTCTCGAGTAACGCAATTGCTCTTTTTTTTAATATTGGTGCATTATAGTTGGGACAGCCCGTATCTAAGAAAATGCATTTAGTGTAGCGAGTTTGTCTTCATGCGCTTTATTTGTATTAAATGCAGATTGACGAATAATGAGAGGGGGGAACTGTGTGGCGACGGTGCCTGCACAAGTGACCTGTGCTTCTGTGGTTTATCGTTACGCACGTCGCGGGTGCCGGCGCGGCTGCACCAGCGGTTGCGGCAAATGCATAAGAGGTGCGGTGACCGCGGCAGCGCTTGTGTAGGCGTAGTGCGGGGCCGTAGGAGCAAAACGCATGATTTCATAATATCTGCAGCTCATGTATGCAGCCTAAACAGCTTCGCTGGTAACCCTTCCCCATGTGAATGCTGCGGCCCCACGAATTTTTTTTTTCTTCAAAGTGATAATCCTATTTTTAATAAGCAGCACGGTTAGGTAAGCAGCAATAGGTCGGTCGACCCCAACACAACTTGGACAGATTACTCATGACATATTTGATGCAATTAATAAGGGGAGTCAGGTCGAAGCAGCCTTTCTTATTTAACAAGCGTGTATCCTTCGGTATTACCAACAAAATATTTCATGGATCTCCAGTTTCTTACAGCAATAGAAACTGTGCATGGCCGTTCACACCTGTTTTCCTGGCTGCTAAAACGTACTCACTAGAATACCCGAAGGCTCAGTCGTAAATACCCTTTTATTCCTCATTTGTGATATTCAGTTCTGTGCACAATCATGCATTCAAATGGGCCTGTTTGCGGACGATTGTGTAGTTTACATGACCATTAAAAAGCACAAGGACCAGATCAGGCCTATCAATTCGATAAATAAATATACATGCTTGGTGCTTGAAATATGAAATTAAATTAAGCGCAAGTAAAAGGAAATGTGCTAGGTTGCCCAACTATAAAGAACCCTTAAACTTTATATCCAGACTCGAAGCAACCGAAATTCCCAGGTATGAAGAAGTAAAATACTTGACAGTTGCACTAACTAGCGCCCTAAGTTGTAACCTTTAAGCCTGTATATTCTCAATAGAGACGGCGTGACACTTGCAAAACGTTTGCAAGACCAATCCTAGACTGCGCTGCCATAATATGAGACCCACATCATAAGCACTTAACTGACAAGATAGAGAGATTTCAGAAACTGGCTGTACATTATGTCTACGAAGACTCTACACGACCCTCATGTGCAACTGGTCCATTCAAAAGAGGAAATCTTCAAATACCTATAACTAGCAGTATAGTCTGAAAAATGATGTTCATATACCTTCTCTACGACGATCACTTCAAAAGGCCCTTCAAAATGCCTCGTTCTCACTACTTGTAGGACCCTTCTAACACTCGACCAGGACTAACCACAGTGAAACCATTACCCAGCCATTTAGTTGTCGTATATAACTCGATCATAATTTAAAAGAAAATACATGAGCTCGCAAGCAGTTTATTCCGCCCCGTCAAAAGAAAAAGATATCACGTAGTAGCAACACGTCCTTTTTCAATTTGTACTTAAAAAGGCTTTCCAACCACAAAAAGTGCCTGTATTTAGTTGCAAATAAATGTGATTTTGTGTCGTAGTGAGGCGCCTAAAAAGAGCTGAACAGCTACATAGAAGCTATAAAACTTGCCAACACACAATTTTAAGAGCGCACATTTGCCACAATGCTTATAAATACCGCAAAAATGTTTAACACGCATTAACCACTCCAAAGGTAATTCAATTGCGTCAACTCATTTAAGTGCATCAGTGATACACAACGATGCATATCCCTGCGTCCTAAACGCTGTATTCTGCAACATTGCGCCCTCACCCTGTGCCTCGAGCTTTTGTATGTTGCAATTATCCAATTGTATTATCATTTCATAACTTTCATAACGCTGTTCACTACAAAATAATATGTGAATAATGGTGAATAATGGTCTAAGGATGTCGTAAAACCCTAGCACTAATTTTGTTAGCGTATTATTTTTCAAAAAACACTGCTTTTTTTATCTATAACGCTTTCAATATGTTCCAGCAATCTTTGGAAGCGCCCTGCAAGCTTGAAGGTTGAGACGGTAGCTCTACTTCACAAGTCTTAGAGCATTTATCTCACCGCCCCATCTATCTCCGTAGAATTCATCGTAAAAGAGAGAGAGAGAGGTTTATTTGAAGAAAGGCAGAGAGGTCGGCTTGAGCGTTAGTTTGCTCTGGCCTGCTACTCTACACTGGGGAAGGGGGGAGGGGATAAAAAGAGCGATGAATGATGATGATAAGATTAGGAGGAGCTTATGTACATGTCCATCCCGTTGAGGTCATACTATAGTCGTGCATGGAGTCCAGTGGCTTGAAGAAAGGCTACCGTCGCTTCGATGACCACAGCTACGCTGTTGGCGTCAGGCCAAGGACCTAAGACAATCTCGTCCGACATTGGTCTTTTAGTTACTCGCTGAATAGTTGAAATGAGGCTCTGCCGTTCTCGCGCGTACGCTGGGCATGAGCAAAATATGTGCTCAAGTGTTTCTGGCACTGGGCAGTGATCGCAGTTGGGACCAGTGTCACTGCAGCCGATGATATGTGTATAACGCCTCGTGAGTGCAACACCAAGACGAATCCGGTGTAGCAGACTTGTTATGCTCCTCTTCAGTTTATGAGGCATGCGGAACTTCATTTCTGGGTCCCATTTGTGCAGTCTCTTGTGTCGTCGATCAGGATTGGTCCAGTACTCAAATGTAGAGTTCCGCATAACGCACCGAAGCAGGGCATTCGTGTCTGTTCGTGAGAACGCGATGCTTACTTCTGGCGCATTATATACAGCTATTTTAGCTTCAGTGTCTGCTTGTTCATTTCCTATCACGCCACAGTGTGCAGGTATGCACTGAAAGGTGACGTAGTGGCCGCATTTGGTCACAATGTCGAGAAGCTCTGCGATTTCTAGAGCTAAAATATAATAAGGGCCTTGTCTCATAACGCACTCAATGGCTTGAAGAGCGGGTTTGGCGTCGCAAAATAAGGTCCATATGCGAGGAGGCTCTCTTGCAAGGAATCGTATTGCCTCGCGGATAGCAAAAAGTTCTGCAGCAGTTGAAGTGGACTTGTGGTCCAATTTAAACCGTCGAGCGATGCACATTTGCGGGATAACAAAGGCTGCAGCTGAGGCACATGGGGTAACAGAGCCATCGGTATACACGTGAGAAGTACCACTGTATGCTGTAAAAATGTGCGATAGGGTAAGTTGCTTAAGGCCAATGGACGAAACACAGGACTTCCTCGTAATCCCAGGGATTTGAAGTTTAACAAGCGGTGTAGGTAGGACCCACGGAGGTGCACTAGGAATACATGGGAAAGAGAATCTAAACGGCAGAATGTTCTCATGACGCAATATAGTTCTTGAAAAACTGCAGTTTGGGTGTGTGGAAGGGAGTGCTGATAGGGGATGTTGCCTATGTCGGGTCAACAAGCGTAGGTGCACTCGAAGAGGTTCGCAGAGCATATATACGTTGATGGGACAAGCCCGAGCTTCCGCAATGGTTCCATTCGTTGAGGTGCAGCGTGGTAGGCCCAAGCACGTGCGCAAACCTTGAGCTTGTATGCTCTCTAACGTCCGCACACAGCTGGATCTCATGTTCGAGAGCACCGACATGCTGTATCTTATATAGCCTACGAACAGGGCTTGGTACAATTGAAGAAGAGATGATTCCGACAGGCCCCATCTTGCTCCTGCCACCACCCGAAGCACAAGGACAAAACTCTTCAGTTTTGACTTCAGTGCAGTGACGTGCCTTGACCAGGATAGTTCACGGTCGATGGTTACACCAAGGAACTTGTGTGTTACGTAAGGTATCGATGTTCCTTTAACGACTATCGGATATTTAGTCATTTGTTTGCGCGTGAAGGCAAGCACTGCACATTTTTCAGTTGAAAGTGTGAGGCCTTGACGCCGTAAGTACGTGGCTGTAATAGTCACTGCACGTTGCAAACGCGCACGCAGTTGCGGACACGTAGCTCCAGATGCCCATATGCATATGTCGTCGGCATACGCGCTAATCTTTACTGTGTTGGGAAGCTCAGACGTAAGTCCAATCAATGTCACATTGAAGAGAGTCGGACTGAGAACTCCTCCTTGGGGAACACCGCGGTGAATATTATAGTGACCGGTGTCTCCATCGCTTGTCGACATATATACGGTACGGTCATTGAGATAACTAAAGATCCAATTATATAGTCGGCCACCAATGCCTAAATCGTCAAGCGCATCAAGGATCGCGTAATGCAGAACATTGTCATATGCGCCCTTAATGTCAAGGAATACTGCGCCGACAAATCTGCGTCGACTTCTTTCTTGTTCAACATCGGAGATCAAGTTGACCACGCCGTCAATGGCAGATCGGCCTCTTCTGAACCCATGCATAAATTGGGGAAAGCAGTTATTGCTTTCTAAGAACCACTCTAATCTAGACAGTACCATCCTTTCCATTAATTTGCCGACACAGCTGGCTAAGGCGATCGGCCTGTAGGATGAAAGTTCATTAGGGCACTTCCCTGGTTTGAGCAGTGCAATAATGCGGCTGCATTTCCAATTGGCAGGAACATTTCCTGATTCCCACGAGATGTTATAATAGGACAACAGGATTTGTCGTGCTTCTGTGCCAAGATGACGGAGTGCAGCGTACGTGATTCCGTCTGGACCTGGAGCGGATGAGCGACGGGAGACTGAAATTGCAGCGTCAAGTTCTTGCATCGTAAAAGGCACCTCGAGACGCTCATCAGGTGAGGGGGGCGCTATGGTGGTAAGAGCTTCAATTGCGGTATTAGAGGTAGCCACCACAAGTTTACAGTAGTCATTGGCCACCTCCAGTTCGCTCCGGCCTTGATGTGGAGTCACGGCACGGAATGGGTGGCTTTGTTGTGGACTCGTCTGCAGAGTTCGTACTACCCGCCAGATCTTAGATAAAGGCTGTCTTGGGTCCAGAGAGCCGCCGAACGTCCGCCACCGCTGCCTGTCAAGCTTGTCGAGATGTCTAAGAACGTGTCGTTGCGCTCGGCGACTGGCTGAAAGGTCTGACGGAGACTTCGTTCTTCTGTATCGTCGTTCTACGCGGCGGCGGATTGCACGAAGAGCCTCGTTTTGTGAATCGATCGCTGATCTGCGCATTGGTAGGTAAACTTGTTTCGTTGTGTCACGCAGAGAAGTAGAAATGATGTCCTCAACCTCGGATGATGTAGGCGGGCACTGACATATGGTTTTGATAGATGACTTAAATAAAGTCCAGTCTGTTTGGTGTATGCATCGTGAGGCTGATCGGCGGAACCAGCTAAATTGAACGTATGTTGGGAGGTGGTCACTTCCATGAGTTTCTACATCCGTGGACCAACATGCAGTTGACAGAAGGCTTCTGGACACAAAAGTAAGGTCGAGGCAGCTGCTGTAAGAAGTTCCACGAATGAATGTAGGTGATCCGTCGTTGAGCACACTGAGTCCCTGATTAAACATGAAGTCGGCCAAATCTCTGCCACGACAGTTCACTGCAGCGCTACCCCACAGGGAATGATGTGCATTAAAGTCAGCAATCACAACGTGCGGACCTCGTGCGGTTTGCAGCACAGACGTCAGGTAGGAGCAGTCAATCTTCGCTCTTGGATGGATGTATCCACCAATTACAGAGAACGTTCGCCTTTTGTGTGTTACAGTCAGGCATACGTAATCATTGGTAGCATGCGGCATGATGTCATGTCTAAAGTACGTCAGATCGCGGCGTATACAAACTAGTACTTTGCTTGCACGTTGGTCGCTGCGAGACCATTCCTGGATATACCCAGAGATACGGAACGTGGAATCCATGTTTGGCTCACATATAACAATAACTGGAAATTGGTATTTAAACAAACGCTGTCTGAAATCCGGCAGACGACCACGTAGACCTCTGGCGTTCCATTGCATAACAAGCGACTGACGTATGCGTTCCTCAAACATCAATGCCATATTCGCTTATTGAAGAACCACTAGAAGTGGCTCCAACACCTCAAGTAGCTGTACAGCAGCCTTAGCAGCCGGGCTGTTGAGGTTGCCAAGGATCTTACGCATCGAACCCATTAAATTTTTTAACATAGCCTTGACGTCAACTTCATCCGTCTTTCGATTCTCTTCATCGCAAGCAGCAGCACTGTGCGACGGAGGCGTACACGTGGGTCTCGATGGTAACGATGGCCATTCTGCCTCCGATGTATTCGGGGCTAATGACTGGTGACCTTGCACTTTCGCGTTCTGTAAGGGCATTGAAGTACGCGTGTCTTCATTTCTGGCCGGCAAGATCGGGCGAGGAGGTGATGAAGACTGTACTTTGGGTGTTGGTTTGTCTACTTGATGAGCACTGCTGCTTCGTCGTCGTCGTCGGTGTCGTGAACGACGCCTACGGCGCTGGATAGCCCTTGCAGCTTCTCTGTGTGTGGAATGGTCTCTAACCATCTTCTTCATGATACTTATTTCGTTCCTCATCTTGGGACATTCCTTTGATGTAGCATCATGGGCGCCCGAGCAGTTTGGTCATTTTGCAGCAACGCTGCAGTTATCATCTTCGTGAGATCCACCGCATCGTTTGCATGTTACCACACCTTTGCAAACTGCACTTACATGCCCAAATTTTAAGCATTTATGACATTGTAGAGGCCTCGGTACGGAAGGACGTACCGAATGCCTCACGTATCCAACCTTGACGTGTGTAGGCAAGGTCTCCGACTGAAACACTACTTTCACACATCGGGACCGTCCAAAGCGGTGAAAGCCAAGTACAGGATCCGACGATGAGAGCAATTTTTCAAGGCTGGAGTCAGTAATGTCTTCGTCCACATCGTAGATGACGCCTGTTGTAGTTTCCTTGTCATACGCAGTGAATGCGCGGACCGGAATGTTGCCCAACTGACCAATTGCTTTTAGTGTGTCCAGTATGGTCTTTGTATTGACTTCCACAGACAGGATGTTCTTTTGAGCATTTATACGTATCTCTTCAACTTGGCCAGGGGCGACAAGATCAAAATACTCCGTCAAGCAATGCCTATTCTTAGAGTTCAAGATGTCTGTCGTCGTTGTTGGTACATACGAGATTGTGTATGACCGCATGCCACTCGCCTTTTTCGGTGGCTGCCGACCGGTCGGTGATGTCCTTCTGATCTTCCTCTTCAAACGGCGGCTTGAGACAACGGTGAAGTCGCTATCCGAGGCCATATCTTCAGTGGAATAGCCATCGGAAGTATCAATGTCGACGACGCTGGGGCCGAAGCGGTCACTCACATCGGAGGCACAAGGATGTGGTCGTCCAGGGCCCCATTGCTGGGAGGGGGTTTTATCCCCCATCCTAAGGGAAAACGTCCCCCGGTGTTCTTGTCTCTGATTGCAGAAATCATGAGAAAATCACAGGGATACACTGAGAGATCGGAGCTAAGGCAGATCGCTACGATCACTTCTTCTTCCGCAGTTCATCGTAAAGTAATCAGGTATATCTGCTTTGAAGATTTAGTAAACCAATTAGATGACAATTTCTTCTACAGTAAACTAATTACTTTCACCTGTTTCCTTCACCTTATTTTCGACAAAGGCTCATCGATTTCCCCACCCAAGTTTTCAATAAAGTGCGTCATAAATTAATGTAATAAAGTTTTGTCCACTGAACCTTAATTATAACTTGTTTGCATGGATTGAACACTTTCTTCTTAATCGGTCACCATTCCTCAAATGAAATAACCATTTCTCTTTTACCCCTGTTGAATGTGGCGGTCGCCAAAAATTCGTTCTAGGCCCTCTTGTTTTTTTTTTACATTAGCGCTTTACCTAGAGAAATTTTTTCCAACATGTATACTTTTGCTGATGACTGCGGTAATTCTTGCAATGCTGATAATAATCTCCTCCTACAAGACGATATTAATGCTGTCCCAAACTGGTGAGACATACTTTTGTGCAGCCTATTTCATTTCAGTGTAAACATATGCCTGTTACTTACAGCAAGCTTCCTCCTCCAACCTATTGTCTAAACAATACTGCTTTGGAAGCCTTAACATTTTACAGATACTTAAACATCCCCATAACCTCGACCCTTATTCGTAGTCTGTACACATCGATAACATGGATGGATGGATGGATGTAACACTTTAATGAAAGTGCTGAGGTACGCGACTCAGCGCGCAGCGGGCCGCTCCCACGATGGGAGAGTCGGGCCATGCCCGAGCGCCGCATCGTGGACCCTCTGGACAGCCCATAGTTGCGCCCCCGCATCGGGGCTCTTGATAGCGGAGAGCCACTTGTCCTCATTTATTTGTTCCGTGCCTCGTAACGAGAGGCAACGCCAGAGCATATGGGCGATATTATCGCAAGAAACGATGACTGATCAGGTTTCACTCCCGGGATACAAAGCTCTTGCTCTCCGTGGGGACGACAAAGGAATCTGTACATTAGTCAGCAGCAAGTTCACTTTCGTCTAACACGATCTAGGGGTCCGGCCTAGCAAGATGGAGACATCCCTAGTCGAAGTCATTCCAAGTCAATCCAACATCTCCAGCATTTTTATACTTAACGCATACAGCATCCCGAGCGATCACAGACAACGTTTCAAAACCATCATCAATAGGGCAACGAAACTCGACGGAAACTCTCCACTGGTTGTGGCCGGCGATTTCAACGCCCCCTTTCACGCTTGGAACTACCCGCACGACCCGGTCAAGGGCAGAAGCCTGTGGCAGGAGGCGGGAGATGCGGGACTTTCTCTATTGACGGACCCAGCCTTTCCCACCAGACGCGGCACCTCCTCGACCAGGGACTAGATCACTGCACGGGCTCGGGCTTACCCGAAAGCCCAGGCCCGGCCCGGCCCGGCCCGTGGGCCGGGTCGGGCCAGGCCTGGGCCGGGCCTGGGCTTTCGACGGGCAGATGCGCACGGGAGGGAAGTGGAATCTTCTGAAACACTTGCTCGACGACTCCGGCAATAAATCAAACCAGAGAAGTGTCCACGCTAAAGCGCTACACGAAGCCAAGAAGTCGTCTTCGGAAGCAGAAGTGCTGGAGGCGCTAGTCAAGAAGTACCTGTCACTCAAAACTGTGGCCGATGAGGCGGCATACCCAGTATACAAAGGGAAACCGAACACCGCGCCGGACGAGCCTTTCCAAGTCAGTGAAATCCGCCGCGCCCTACACGACCTCAATTGTAGGTCGGCACCCAGCCCGGATCACATTAACCACAAGGCTCTCAGAAACCTATAGGACGAATCAGTCGAGTTTCTCACAAATGAGATAAATAGCATTTGGGAGGAGGGAATTTTACCGGAACATTGAAAAGTGGCGAAGGTCATACTCGTCCCAAAGCCTGGTAAACCGCCGAGCTATGACAACTTCCGCCCCATCTCACTGACGTCATGTGTAGGGAAGGTGGCCGAACACGCCACCCATAACCGAATTGCCGAGTATATCGAGACCAACGACCTTTTCCCTCACAACATAATAGGTTTCAGGCCAGGCCTCTCCACCCAGGACGCCATGAACCTTATCAAGATCAAAATCCTGCAACGCTGCACTCGGGACACGAGAGCCATCCTTGGTTTGTGCCTGGAGAAGGCCTTTGATAAAATCCGTCACGAGGTCGTTCTCGACGCCATGTCCGAACTCGACGTGGGCTCGTCCTTCCATGCCTTCATCAAGTCTTTCTTGAGAAAACGATGCGCCATCCTCAAGGCTGGAGATTTGGAATCGGTAAAAATAGAGCTGAGCGGTAGAGGCACCCCCCAGGGGTCAGTAATCTCACCGCTCCTCTTCAACATCACAATGGTCGACCTCTCGAGATACCTAGGCAAGATCCAGGGCATCAGTCGCACGATCTACGCGGACGATATCACGGTCTGGTGCGCGGGAGGCAGTGACGGACAAGTTGAAGCCACTCTCCAGGAAGCTGTCGACACTACAGAGCGCTTTCTAACGGACACGGGACTCAGGTGCTCCCCAAAGAAATCGTAACTCCTCTACAGCGCCACTAGAAAGGGCTGCAAGCCACAGAACTGGAAACCCCCCACCAAAATCGACATTAATCTCTACATCAAGTGCGGAGATCCAATTCCTAAAGTCGCGTCCATTAGAATCTTGGGAATGACACTCGAAGGGGCGGGCACAAATAGCATCACCATTCACAAACTAGCAAAGAAGACGGATAGCGTCATCGGTCTAATCAAGCGGGTAGCTAACAGAAGGAGAGGCCTGAGTGAAGAGAATCTGATAGGCCTAGTCCACGCTTTCTTGTTATGCCATTTCACGTACGTAGCGGCCATGCACGTATGGAAGAGGGCCGACCCAGGCAAGCTAAATGCCATGATGATGAGGGGGATCAAGAGCGCGCTCGGACTACCAAACTACACACGCACCGACCGACTTCTGCAGTTGGGCATTCATAATACACTGGAAGAAATGGCAGAAGCACAAGAAAGGGCATATATTCTGAGACTCTCCGTCACCACGGCGGGCAGATGACTCTTAACAGAGATGGGCGTCCCCCCGGTCAAAGTCAAAGACTCCTACCAGGGCCTTCCGAAAGAGCAGAAAGACCACATCATCATATCCCCCGCCCCGCGCAATATGCATCCCCAGCGCAACGTGGAAAGAAGGAAGGCCAGGGCCGTGGCGCTCCTACGTCGGGCGACAGAACTCCCTGGCGGTAGCTGCTTCATTGACGCGGCCCAATATGGCAACAGTAAAAATTTCGCAGTAGTATCCATCAACCACAAGGGTTCGACCGTTAACGCAGCTTCGGTACGAAGCACGTCGTCATGTGCGGCCGAGCAAGTGGCCATTGTCTTGGCCATCCTGGACGAGAAACATGCCAACATCTTCAGCGACTCCAGGGCAGCCATCCGCGCCTTCAGCGTTGGCGTCGTGTGTAAGGAAGCCTGTCGCATCCTCGACGGCAAAAGCATCGCCACCCACACTCTCACGTGGTCCCCCGCTCACATGGGATCCATCATTGGAGGTCCCAAAAACCTCAACGAGCTGGCCCACTCCAAGGCGCGAGGTATCGCTTTCCGCGACCATGGAAAACTCCCCGACCGGCCAGGAGTGGTGGAGAACACAGATCAACCGACAACATACAATGAAATTACGCAGCACTTTTATCTCGGCAGGAGAGACTTTCCCCTTCCTCACAAGAAGTTAAATAGAGCGCAGGCATTGACCCCCAGATTATTGCACACAGGCTGGTATCCCAGCCCGGCTTTATTACACAAGCTTTATCCCGACACTTATGCCAGTAGTTCTTATATCGCATGTGGCTTTTCTTTGTGAGTGCGAACAAACGGCTGCAGGGCGCATCTTTTATGGTGGAGTCCCCTGCAGTTCCACTGCCAAATCCTAAATTGAGTGTGTGGCCCCATCCTTGCTGTATAGAGCGCCTTCCGGCGTTGCTACTAGGGTCTCGAAGGAGGGATGTCCGGGTACGTGCAGTGGTGGCGGCGTAGGTACCGACGCGCCATCCGGCAAGAAAACGGGCCGTACGCGGGTCGACGAGCTGATGTCCAATTCCTGCACCTTGGACTCTATTTCTGGCATTGTGTTTTCCAAGCATTTAATTTTTACGTTTTGCGCGTCTATCTTCTGATCAACTACCAAAAGTTGCTGATCCACTGTAGAGAGTAGTTCGTTAATCATCTGGATCTCGAAGTAGATGGAATTCAACATTTCTCTAATTTCCGACTTGGCTTTAGCCATCGATAACATAATCAAGAATATTACCCACATGGTTATATTCGGTGAAACTTCTTTGCCACTTTTTCATCATTTAAATTACCCTGAAACAAGACGGTAATTTGGAGTAAAATTAACTACGCTTTATTCTTCAGGCATCTGCCTTTTCACACCCTTATTGAATAACTTGAACGAGTTCGAAACAGTGCTGCGCGTTTCGTCTTAGCAGTTACATACCTGCTACCTCTCCCGAATTGTCCGGGAGCCTCCTGAATTTTTCTCGCATCTCCCGATTGTACGAACGCGACCTCAAATCTCCCGAAAAGTGGCCGCCACTTGTTTTATTTGCGGTCTGTAATATAATCATGCGAAAAAGCGGCGTGTGAGCAGTTCGTCATCAGAATGCACCGTGAATCATGGTAGCGGCTGCGGTAGCGGCAATGGTAGCGGCAATGTGACAGCACCACGAACGCGAGCAGGCGATGGGTGCTGTCACTTTGGATTTTCCGGATTGGCTCGTCTCAGGTTGGGTCGAGCGTTTTTAGCAATCCAGATGTTATAATACCGTGAGTGCGTTAGGCTTCAATTGGCTTTGTCAGGTTTTCGAGTGAAGTGCGAATGCCGAACTACTCTTTTGCTTCCCTGAGTTTAGTTGGAACGATCGATGGCACTTTCAAAGCCAAGAATAAGTGCCGTATTTTATAGTCTATAACTCGCACCTTTGTATAAGACGCACACCCGTCAAAACGGCAGCTTTTCCGGAAAAAGACGTATATAAGTCGCACCTGGTATATTAGACGCACCTGTTCGTTCGGTAAGCGATTTAAAAAAATTACAGTGACGTTCCACTCGGTGAACGCGAGTCACGCGCAAGCGTATGAGTGCCATATATTTCCACTCCAGGCGCATTTGTGCCGTCGTGGCTGCTGCGATGTGCCGTACACAAGTCCAAGGGCGATAACAGCGTCCCCGCGTGCCGTGTGCTGTATGTGCGAGTGAGAGCCTATGACGGTGTGCCGCATCGCGCACAAGGGAAGAAAGCGCGAAGGCGCGCTAGCACGGATGGTAAGGGGGGGGGGGGGGCTTGTACTCTGCTAGCAACTGCGTAGTTTGCGCAACGGTGCGTGCGCTATCTTGATAGCGATCTGCAGATGCGACGACTTCGGGGTCGGCCGTCCTGCCGCCGCTTGCGTTCCTGCTCCGTCCGCCTCACACGCCGCTCGGGAACTCGATCACGAAAAGAACACGGCACCTCCATATCGCGCACAGAAGCCGGAGCAGTTAAGTCAACCAGCGCTCTTCGCGTGGCCATAACATTCAATCAGATTCTGGCAGCAGTTTTTCCAGAAAAGTGTGGACTATGTTTAACGTGCGCCGTATCGCACGGCGGCTACAATTTTTGGGGGTTGGGGGGTGAAAACATATTTGACCTCCCCCCCCCCCCTCCTCCGTCGCGCGGCGGTCTCTCGAATTTTCATGTTGCGAGGTTGGCAGCTATGCAGTTATAAACGTACAGCTAGCGTAACTTCCGCGCAAAACTTCTTTCAACTTTCTTTGCCTTCTGCACGTCGTAAGTGCTTTCGCTTTGTACTATTATACAAGTTACACTTCCGCAATTTCTATCTGCGCGAGAACCTTGTTTCAGCTCCAACGTATGTTTCAACTAATTTTGATCATCCCCGTAATGCTGGATTTTTCCAGGGCAACACTAGAGCCTCTCATGATTCCTTTATTCACAGTACTTCGTAAGAATGGAACCATCTCCCGCCGTGGCTATGGTGATTGAAGACGGCGCAAATTGTTGCAGGGTCATAGCAGTCTTTATAGCTACAAGCTTCACTTTACCTTAACCATCATCTGTGCTGTATTTTTCTTTTTTTCTGTTCTTTTACTTATCATTATCTATAATACATTTCGGCTTAAGAGTAAAATAAAATAAATGAGATAAAGGTTATACGTCTAGCAGGCAACAATAAAATTATAAAATTACCGTGAAATCCAATATATTTCTTGCAGCCGTCAATCCGTTAAAGTGCAATGTCCCACAGTGTAATTGCACTCGAGAACTTT
>NC_051162.1:75311745-75335682 GCF_013339745.2 Dermacentor silvarum | reverse complement strand
ACGTTGCCAGGTTCAGATCCCAGTGGAGGTCTGTCGGAACCCACAGATTCTTAGCACACTCTGCCGCGTCGCAGGTCTGACCGCTGCCTTGGTCAGGCGCTCCGCTGCCGCTGCGGACTGAGGACCATGGGTTAATTGTAGAAGTCATGAGGGAGGTAGTGGCCGAATACTGCACCACGGAGGCCAATGCTTCTTCTGGTGCGGGAGAGCCTTTGTTGAAGATTCTTCCTAATTTAGTTGCGCCGGGACTAGTAGAGTGCCATTAGCTCTCCGCAATATTTTTGCCGGTGTCAGGCACCACTGGAAGCCTCAAAGGTAGTGGACTGGAGGAGAATTCGAACCTGCGACCTTCAGATTAGAATCCCGGTGTTCTACCTTTCCTCGATGACATCAAAGAGCGTAACTGCAAAAAAATATTCACAGCCAACACAGATTTTAGAATCGATTTCAGGCCAAGCTTTCATAAAGATGTTAATGAAATGTTACAAGTTTCCTTATTTCATTCACATGACTGTGAATACGAAAAAAGTATAACCTTACAAGTTTCGGAGCGGTCTTGGCAATACCGCCGTTATCGTCACCGCGCATATTTGACATAGTTACAAGAGCGAGTTAGTGTTGTTTGAAAGTAGGTGTTAGTGCTACTCACATCTTATTCGTATCGTAGGTTGTCTTTATAAGTTTCAGTTTTTGCCAAAATTTATTTTCTCTTAGTCCAAAAAAGTGCCGTGGTAGACAAGCATCCTCAGGCAGCTTGACCTGCACGCAGAGAAAGCGTAGTCTTTTTAACAATAATAGTGTAAATGGTTTACGTGAGCTTCGGATGTCATACTGAAAATCGCTTATGCACCTAAATTTGCTTAATGTCTATGCATGAGTGTACCTTGAAGGACATTGTTGATTCAGTTTTTTGATGTAGTATAACATGTTGAAATTGTTGATTGTTCACTTGCCAACATACTTAATAAAGCTCCATAATACAAATCTGCATATGAAACGACGTCGCAGTAGAAGGACCTACGGTGAAAGAGCAAATGGGGTGATGGGTGCTTGTCCTCATTGTGAAGGACAGGCATCGTAATCCGTCAACTTATTTAAAATATGCTGTGGTTAAACTCAGAGGGAGAAAATATGAAATCATGAGTGAATTCAATTCATGTTTTGCGTTGCCTTGAGACTGATACCTCTTCCAGTTTGAATCATAGCGTGAATTCAGGATACAGGATAGACATACTTTTATTTATTTTAGTTCGCGGAGTGTACAATGAATTTAGTGATTGTGCGACAGCTATTCTGGTATCTAGATTACATATTGATTGAAAAAAAAATGTTTTTACACAAAGACCTATGACTAAGATAAGTTTCAATAGCTGACATTTCGTAGTATAAAAAGTCTACAGCGCTACAACTCTTTCAGTCATGGCCTGACTTTCCATCTGATGGTTCTTCATGTCTGATATTACTCCTATTTTTCTGCTAGCGGCCATCTTTCTATGCAATAATCCGATATATACAAACGATGCAGTTATTACGAATACCGTTATGAATGGCCCCGGATTATTGGCAAATTACCAAATTTTTATGCGTTTTGCAAGTCTCATTCTAGCGCAAATATGCAACAGAACCTGTTTTTTCGCGGTTTTCTTCCTCACATTAGATCCATATTTTCGGCATGTGTGCGTAATTTTTATGCTTCATGTTATTTGTTTTTAAATAACTCCTTTGTACGTTCTATTGCTTTGAAATTGCACGATTTTCAAAAATATTGTTACGGGGAAAAGTCCTCTCAAAACCTCTTCATCGCTATGTCACAATATTATGCAGAGACAACGTGCATGTTGGGATTCGTGTTAAGCCAACCTTTCTGGAAGCGGTAATGAAATGCTATAAGCTCGCCCAAAATCGTTCCTGCGTCTTTCGCGTAGGGAAAGTGGCGCGCGCATCTGCCCTCGCACACTCGTATAACGCAATGCGAAAAATCTTACATTCGCTTGTGTTTCTCCATTTCTTTTAAATGTACCGGCTATTTTTGGCCGGTCGTTCGTTGTGGACATGCGCCATATAGTATGAAAATTATAATAATAAACACGCGGCGATCATCTCGGAGAGCAAGTTTGCGATGCCATAATACATATATGAACCGCCCATTTGTCTAATCCCCATGGTGGGTATGTGCTATTGTCGGAAATAATATTTCGTGGTGCAGGTGGGGTATACATCACCCCTTCTCAGTCTGTCGAAAATAATCATCATCAGCATTATCAACAGTTCGACACTCTTATTGGTTGATCTCACGTTGTCGGTATGTGCCATAGTAGGAAATAACAACCATCGTCAGCACGCGGTGATCCTCTCAAACAGCTATAGTTGGTGGCACGATATGTGCCACCTACTTCTTAGCCAATCCTCCGGTGTGGGTATGTCTCATAGTATGTTAATCGCTGTTATCAACACGCGGAAACGTTTGGTAGTTATCTTCTTTTGCTTTAACGTCCCAGAATAGGAAATTATAGTCATCATGAACACACGGTTATCATCTCAACAGGCTACTTGGTAGCGCAATATGTACTGCCCAATTCTTGGACATACGCCGTTGTTATGTGCCCTAGTATGAAACTCAGCTGTAATGAACACGAGAGCATGCTTCTTGGCCGAGTATCTTTTTAAGCAATGTGCCATATTATGGAAATTGTCATCATGTTTCAACAAGCGGACACACTTTTTGGACGATTGCCGGTTGTAGGTATGTGCCATAGCTAGGGAGACACATTCATCAACACGCTGTGGTGATCTAAAAGTGCTAGTTGGCGTGAACACAATTTGTACCGCGCGCTTTTTGTCCAAGCCCCCGTTGAGAGTATGTACCATACTATAAAATATCAGCATAATAAAAATGCGGCGACCATCTGAAAGACCTAGTTAGTGTTGGCACGAGAGAAGTACAAGTGTGTCGGTGGTGTACGGGTAGGAAATCAGGCCGCTGCGCTGGAGGATCGATGTTTGAATCCCACAACTCATTGTGCTTTTCATAAGAGTGCAATTGAATCTACTCGGCGAGAACCCGACTTGCGCCCGGCAGATAGGCAAAGAACCGATCTAGGCGACACCATTGTATGGTAGGTAAAGAAAGCTTCGTTCCGTTGCCGGAAAGTCTACGTCATATTGCAAGGACGAGACGGTTTGGCAGGCATTAGCATCGAAACACTCGAGGCGACCGAAGTCACCAACGTGAAAGGTCCCGTCATGGATACCTTTTTTCCTCTGCTGCAATCGAAAAGCATGTTCGCAGCCGACGTGCCAACTACCGTCCTCGAGTTCCAGACCACCATAAGTATGTACATCTAGTGCGACATCTATTGGCAAGCCGTTACCGGACAGTTACAGCGTCTCATTTACGACCTCAGTGCCGTCGAAGCTATGTTTGGTCAGGAAGTGCAGGGTAAGTCAAGGAGCGTGTCCGGTTCCATGTCGACGACTGACCAACTTCTAGTACATGACGATGCCTAAACTAGCGGAGTATGAATGAGTGCACCATGACATAACGATCACGGACTTCAAAGTCTACATGACACATTCGAAGACCAGTACCATCGTAAGCATTTTTAAAAAAAGTTCAGGCAGTGCAGAAACATCAGAGCCGATGGAGAAACCGGAGCTCAAGCCCACCTCTGAGAAACAGCCTCCGGCCCGCGCCAAGGCCGTCATGCCGCCTTCCTCTCTGAAGCCAGCTCCGACATTTCTTAACCTTCATTTGTCTCGATCCATTGGAAAACTACGTGGAACTGCGGTTGCCCACGAGGAACGTGTTACAGAACACCGCGCAATCCCGAGGTGCACAGGTCAAAGAAGTCCCGCAGTTCCGGGACACCAACTTGTAGGAGTCGGCAAACAGCTACCAGGTCTGCGGAGACATCGCAAACCACGAGTAGATTAACTTAAACGTAGGCTTACGTAATGAAAACACGCGCACGTTGAACAGCCACGTCATTCCCACCATAATCGTCGACTGCAAGAACCTCTTCCGTTTATATGACATCAGACCGGGCACCAGATGCTGGCCACCTTTGTAGGAATCGGCCAGCACTCCAAGGATTCTGGTAGGACCGACCGAAGATTACACGTCTTTAACATTGACCGAGACAAGGCCGTACCAGGACCACTTTGACTCTACCTTAAACGTATTAAACCGAGGCAACTAAAGGAGCAAGGACGCCGGCGGAAAACTAGGTGTTTCAGTCTGGCTTTCCAACATGGCACCGAGAAAGAACACTCTCTGCTACTTCGACCAAGGTCATTGACTTGCTTTCGACCAAACCCGAACGCCACTACAACTTGCTCAACTCCTATCATGAGCGCTGCTTGAGAGCCCAAACGACTACGCACATTTCCAACGGCAACGCCCTCGAACCGTCGGGGTACCTCATTCCATCACCGATGATGGGCTTTTGTTTCGACGTCGAAACATACTGAAGTGGGTCCATGACGCCGAGCTTCTCGAAGACGCTATCACCGTAAGCTTTGGCCAAGCGGAGCACGATGATGAAATTTGAACGCACCCACAATTCTCACCACTAAAGCGTGCGTTCATCAAGGACAAGGAATTAATATGGCGCTGAGCTTTTTCTCGATAGGCTAGATAGAGAAGAGGCTACATTGATAGACAGATACGGAATATATATATATATATATATATATATATATATATATATATATATATAGGCTAGAAAACCGCTCTCTCATTAGGACACGAACAAAGTCTTCGTGTGGTTAAACAGCTCGTGACATAAAACACGGCGCGCCTACTACGCAGGTGATCTAGGCTTATCCAACATTTGCAAGTGGCTCCACTGTGTGAATGTGTGTGCCGACGAACCTTGCCGCACCAGCTTGGCTTGAGGGACTCGTGGCCTCGGGGCTTGCACCGCACCGATGTGATGTCGCAGGCTACGCCCCACTGAATCAACCTGTGCGACGTGGCCCAGTATAGGAGAGGGTAGTGGTTGCAATGGTCTTTCGCACTGCGACGCTCAAGCAGTAGCTTACCAGTGCAATCGCACTTCTCTTTCTCAATGTTCCATGGTCCTCAGGCTGGCGCAGGTTCGGTGTAGATAAGCGTGGCCTCCGAAATGACATCAGTGCGGTCTCCGAGGCCATGCCTAATTGCACTAGCCTGTTCGGTGCAGGAGAAGTGGAAATGCGGTAACTTGCCGCTGCTTTCGCGCAGCTACGTCCATTTGCGAGATGAACCAGTGATGCTTGGTGGCGTATTTAACACAGGTGCACTGAATCTGCGGGGAATGCAGCGGAAAGCAATATATTCGGCGGCCAAGGGTCTGGTATTTATTCTCTGCTCTGATATGCAAGGGTCTCTGTTGCCGCTTTAAGAGGAATTTTAAGATGAATTTCAGTTCCATATAACCTACATATTGTTACATACGGTTTTGTTTTATTGAGGCTTGGCTGTAATGCAAGTGGAATCACTAAATACCTTTCTGTCGTGGACATGTCGGTGACATTGTGTGCATTGTGCAATATTTTTCAGCAGGTATTAGATAAAATGTTCAGTTATCATAGAGCTAGTAGAGGCCAATCTGGGTAATTTATTAGTCTGTTATCTATGAACATAGAACATGTGAACTCGAAGTATGAATTAATTTGGGACGACGGAAATAAGACGGTGAAAAATCATAAGTCCGCATTTTCAAGTTATCGCCCTGGTTTCTCAGTTCTAGAGATGATTTCTCCAGTGTCATACAAACATTTGACTCCAGGTTAGAATACTTGCTTATTTTATCTTTTAAACCTAATATTGCTGCGCAGAGAAATGCCTTCCATTTTATGCTACTCGCTTTCTGGAAGCTATTCAAACAGCGTTCCACTTGGAACTTGGTAGCGAATGTTTATGAGCAGCATAAGAAATTCATAGGGCAGGAATTCAATAATTTTGCACTGCCGCTTGAGAAACGCTACTTACAAGTTCGTAGTATTTGCCGACGGCAGATTCATCAAGGCTTTCTTGAGATGCGCCAATATGGTAACGGACGCTGCTCATCTGCAAGTTTGTTCACTGGTAAGTTATTGGCACGTAGCAAATCAAGTTAACTTCATTAGAAGTAGATAATTGAAACTATAACTGCTGAGGAAGCGCTTCCAACGTGTAACTCTTTATTACAAAAAGAAAAAGAACAGCTGTTGCCATGTGAATAAATACGTGACCTAAATACAACACTTCCAGAAACTGATCAGCAATGATCCAACAAGACGAGTGTCAAGCTGCAGCGAATGTGTCATCAAGCGGTCCTATCTTCATCTCTCTTAAGTGAAAGAGAAGTCCTCCAGCTAAGAAGCTGTCTGCAGCCTAACTTTGCCGATCTGTTTTTCGAGCACTGTTGATCAGTTCAAGTTGCAAGGACGCTGTGGACTTTTCTCTTGTTTAAAGTGCAAAAACCTGCATTTACAGGAATAATTTTAGCGAATGATTATTTTCAGATATGTATAAGCAGAGAAACGGTGAACAATAACTGCCGGAATTAACCCGCCAAGGTAGATCAGGCCTTGTGCTGGTAAGTTCGAGGCCACGAGTGCTATAGCGGGCCAAGCCGACGCAATCCAAAGAGTAGAACAATATGCGTGCAGTGCTTCTTCGATTCTAGTGTGCTACTACAATTGAAGAGATAATCGTACAGAATGTTGAATACATACCCACGTAGACATAGTCCCTTTTGTTTCTTGATACATCCACTCATTGACTTTTATGAATCTACGAAATGTTTCTCCAATGCTCTTAGCAGTGTTTTGTGCCTGTAACATGTGTACACGTGTGCAAATTATGACTAAAAAGCTTTTGTTTACTTATAGTTGATGAGATCAACTTTCCTACGTAACGTTACAAGACAAATCTCACGTTGACATTCTACGCTGTACGAGTATATCCTTTTAAACGAGAGGTAATTCAAGGTGAAGTAAAGTATCACCTTTAATTAAACATCATTACATTTGGTCGAGATTGCTGGAATTCCTCAAGCCACCCTGGAGCTCCGCAATCGTACTTTGCCCACCGACACCATGACTGACTTGACCTACGCACCGACTGAACCCATGGCTGCCCCTGTCACTTGCGCCGGTGTACTCCATCAGCGCGACCAATGGCCATCTTTAGCGGGACCGGAGAACATGACGTCGAAGACTGGCTGGGCTCCTATGAAAGTGTAAGTACTCATAATAAGTGAGACGAGCAGACTAAACAGAATAACGTCATCTTTTACCTTGCTGACGTCGCAAACCTATGGTTTAAGATCACGAATCTGACATCTCGAGTTGGTCTGCATTCAAAACACATTTCACAGAAGTGTTTGGCCGTCACGCTGTCCGCAAGCTACGAGCCGAACAGCCCCTATGCCAGGGAGCACAGCAACCGGGCGAGACTTTTCCCCGCTATATTGAGGATGTATTGGGTCTCTGCAGCCGTGGTAATCCAACGATGGCGAAGGACGAGAAGATCAAACATATTCTAAAGGGTATTGAGGATGACGCGTTTCAAATGCTGCTTGCTAAGAGTCCAATCAGCGCCGCCGCTCTCTTCAACCTATGTCAGAGCTTCGACGAATTGCGCAGCCAACGTAACAACGCCCGCCAAAATGTCCTCCAGGCTGACTCGGTCTCGGCCATTGCAGTTGCTTCTGGCCATAGCGATCCTGCTGCTCTCGTCCTTCATCTCAAAGATTTCATTCGAGAGGAAGTGGCCCGCCAGCTGTCGCTGCTCCCTCACAGCCAGGAGCCTGCACCAACACTAACTATGGCCATGCAACAAGCCATCCGTGGCCAAATATCTGGCGCACTTACCGCCGTTCGCCCGCCATCTCCTGTGACGGCACCACCTCTGTCGAGAGATGGCGCCTCGCTGCGTGATTAGGCCGGCAGTGTCCGGCGCACCGCGGATAGTTGATTGGCGAAGGAGAGTCTTACAACGAGGTTCATTTCGAAACAGGTTCATTTAGGCTTAGCAAGCTTTCGGGCCTGCGTCACGGCACCAATCTGCTTTGCCTGTAGCCATTTAATGCTTAGATGTACTCTCCATTAGTGTGATTCAGCATTTATTAATTGCGGATTTTCCCTACTTGTAATCTAAGACTTGCAAAGTTTATTCAGTGAGAAAAAATATGCTTTTTCACAATGTGGAATAATATGTATAATATTGGGGATTTACGTGTCAAAACCATGCACGATATAATTATGAGGCACGCCGTGGTGGGGGACTTCGGAAATTTGACCCCCTGGGGTTCTTTAACGTGCACTTAAATCTAAGTACACGGGGGTTTTCTCATTTCGGCTCCATCGAAATGCGGCCGCCGAGGCCGGGATTCGATCCCGCGACCTTGTGCTCAGCAGCTTAACACCACAGCCACTCAGCAACCACGGCGGGTCAACCAGATGACGAAGTTGGACTGACGATTATGGTACGATCACGATGGCAGGGGAAGGGGCGCATGACTGCGACTGTTTGACGACGACGCAATTAAGACGACGGCATGACATTAACAGCATAATCCCAATTGAATTATGACAGCATGATTGCGATAGAATGACGAAAGAATGACGTCGATAGAAATACAAAAGCGCTATGACGACAGCGACATGACGACAATGAGATGACGTTTCTGAAGTGATGACGGTGTTAAATCGGGAGCCTTATGATGATGGCATCACGGCGACAGTATGACGACTAAGGATGACAATTAATATATGTCGACGAGGCCATGACGATGATGGCATGACAACGGTGTGACGACCATCTGATGACGATCAGTACATTACGACAATTTCGCGGACGACGGCTGTATCACGAAGACTATATGACAACGACGGCACGGCGAAAGTCAAAGATGACGCTGGAGGTATGATAATGGAACGGCCCCAATTACCTCACGACCATTGTGTGACGACTAATGCATGACGACGATGGCGTGACGATGACGAGAGTCGGAGGACTAAGCTTGATTTACGACGATGTAAGGACCACGGCTAGCGCAAAAGAGGGGTAATTGGAGTTCACAGGGAGAGGCCTTCGTCCTACAGTGGACATAAATATAAGCTGGTGATGATGATGATGATCCACCACGGCGATATCATGACAACGAGCAAACGAGAGTCGGAGGACTAAGCTTGAATTACGATGATGCAAGTAAAGACCACGGCTAGCGCAAAACAGGGGTAATTGTAGTTCGCAGGGAGAGGCCTTCGTCCTGCAGTGGACATAAATATAAGCTGGTGATGATGATCCACCACGGCGATAGCACGACAACGAGCAACGAGCAAATACCTAGTGGCCCAAACTATTAAACCACTTCGGCTACTGAGTCGGCGTAGAAGGCGTGACGACGACGGCATGATAAGAGTCAGATAGCAAAACTGTGATGACGACGATGAAACGACCACAAGGGTATCATGACTATGAGCCGATACCTAGTGGCCCAAAACATTAGACAATAGGATGATGGCGCGCGTATTAAGATAATGGAGTGGTGACGACTATATCTCAACATCCACATTAGTAGGATAAAGTGGCGATGACAGCATGACGAGAGTCGAATGAGAAACCTTGAATGATGACGATGCGACTATCATGATGACATCGCGACAAGAACATACGTAGAGATGTGGCCCTAACCATTAGATTATTTAGGCTACATAGTTTGTGTAGAAGGCATGACGAAGACTGCATGATGAGAGGCAGATGCTAAAGTTAAAGGGACACTAAAGAGAAACAGGAAGTTCAGCTGGAATAAAAGAGGGACCTTCAGGAATGCATGCAATTTTTGTTGGGTGCAAAAATATGAGTTATTAGCGGAGAAATTCGTAAACAAAGGCCAAATATCTGTTCCTCAATTTCTGTCACCCCAGATTTAGCGTTGAAGCAGTGTCGTCACAGATTTCATTGTTCTCAGCGAATCAGAATGCGCCATGATACGTCACCGCTTACGTAAACGGCCGAGGCGCTGGTTGCATCATGGCGGCATGCATGGTCGCTGCGTTTGCGTTCGCCGCGATGGATACCGTTGCTGCCGCTGAACCTTGCAACTTAGAGCTCGCCAGGGAAGCAGGACTGCATTTCAGCGATATTCAGTGAAACGGAGCGCGAAATGATCCTCCGTGCTCGAGTGGTAGGTGTTTCCGCGTGCGATCGCGGTGAGCCGCCGGCCTCGCCAGCGGAAAGCAGAGCTTCGTTTTGTTCGACGGAAGGCGAAGCGTCCGGTCCGCCAATCGACGATGTTCCCGACAGAACAAGCGTTGAAAGTTGCGCACGTACTCGGTATGGTTATTTCGTGGCTTTATTTCATGACATTCAGCACTCACCGAGCCGCCAGTTTGCAGCTGCAGGGGCACTGGTAGGGGGTTTGATGAAGGCCGCATTGAGGGAACAGCTGCTCGAGAAAGGACTGGCCTCTGGGGCACGCCAAGATACTTTCCGAGGGCAGGATTACACACATAATCTGAGGGCGAGAAATGCAGAGAGCACACCATCGGTTTCTCTGGCTCTTTTGTCGTTTTATCACCGGCAGAGCACTGATCCATTGCGAACGCCGGGGAGCTGGGGCTCATCGCGCGACACCACATGAAAGGACACAATCGAGTCAACACTGCCGCTGCCCCTGAGCAAGCGCCTTGGGCCATTTATTCAGCCCTCAACACTACACACACGAGGCATTTTCTGGCTGTTTCCTGCAAAGTCAACGTTTTTCAAGCCACGCAACACGCAACCAAACACGGTAGAGCGGAACAGGCGCGCGCAACGATGCATTGACCAAAAACGAAACTACGAAACTATCACGACCGGATGAATCGCCATGCCATTTTTTTCTTATTTATTTAATTTTGTGCTAAACTTGTACTTTCTCGCTTGAAAGGGTTTAAAAAGTTGGCAAATGCTGTTTATGTACGCTTAAGGTGTATTTCATTTTGCGTTTTATGAACATTAATAAATCGCTCTCGACCAATCGCGACCGGCCTGCATTTGTGATCTCCGACGTCACGAACGCATAGTGCGGGAAATTCGAAGGGGCGTCATCATCTATCCTACAGTTTTTCGCTATTTTCTCGCTTATTGAACGTCTGTTTGCAGTAAGAATGATATGGCTGTGATCGTGAAAGGATAATCTATTATTGAAGCTCAACTTCCGGTTTCTCTTTAGTATCCCTTTAAAATTAAATTGTGAGGTTTTACGTGCGAAAGCCGCGACCAGATTATTAGGCACGCCGTAGCGGTGGACTCCGGAATAATATGGACGCCCTGGGATTCTTTATCGTATACCTAATTATAAGTACACTTGTGTTTTCGCATGTCGTTCCATCGAAATTCGGCCACCGTGGCCGGGATTTGATCCCGTGACCTCGTGCTTAGCAGCCCAACATCATAGCCGCTTAGCAACCACAACGGGTTATAGTCAGATGATAAAGCTAGAATGACGACGATGTCTCGAACAGAACGGCATCACGGCCATGAACGCATACCTATTTGCCCAAGCTCTTAGACAACTTGGGTGAGTGAGTTGGCGTAGAAGGCGTGATGACGACGGTAGGACGAAAGTCAGATGGCGCATCTGGAATGTTGATTATAAATCACCATGACGGTATCACAACCACGATCCCATTTCTAGTGACTCAAGCTGGTATACAACATTGTTTACTGATTACAAGCTGGAGCCACTGGGTTGGCGTAAGAGGATAGATAAGTACATAGATAGGTATATCGATGGATAGATAGGTAGATCGATAGGCTCAAAACCCTTGAAGTAGGCTAAGCTGACTAATCACATTAAAAGATGTTACGTGGAGTGTTTTTAGCTGTCGTGGAAGAGAAGATTGTACACGTCATCGAAACGAAACTCGAGGCTCTAATTGAATCGAAGCTGACGGTGATAGTTGAGTCGAAGCTCGAAGCAATCTTAGAAGCGAAATTGCAGCCAATCCATACCCAAATCGGCAACACGTTCACGACACTCAGCCCCACCATGGACACACATACAGCCCAAATCAATGAGATGAAATCCCAGCTCACTAACTTCATAGCCCATGTCAAGAACAACTACATGAGCCACGCGGAACTTGAGGAAGGGTACGGAAGGAAGAAACGACGGCCACAAAGCAAGACGCCTTCCCGCTTGAACTCTCTTGAACGGGAGCACGTTAACGCATCTGGGACTCCTGTGGATGGCAAACTAACTGCAAAACACCCATTTCGCAATCGACTTTCCGCACCTGGCACTGGAACTGTAGATCCTACAGACCCCACTTGGCAATTCTACAAGAATATCTAAAGACAAATCAGCCAGACGTCACCGCCCTCCAAGAGACCAACAACAAAACAGTTAGGCTTCCAGGATATAACACCCTCACCATAACCACAAGAACCGCCATACTTCTCAAGAAGACAATTACGACTCAAGAACACAGGATAGAAGACACCACGATTGAGAACACTATCGTGGCAATCATACCCAACCGCAAGTCGCACCAAAGCCTCTACGTGGCTAACGTATACAGCCCACCCCGAGACCAGCTCGCTGACTACGATCATTTCATCCGCGAACTCCGAAAACGCACAAGAGGCCACCGGCTCGTAGTCGTAGGGGTCTTTAACGCCCCGCACACCCCCTGGGGCTATGCCACCACCACGAAAAAAGGCGCGAGAGTCCACGACGCCGCTCAGCAACACGGCCACACGTTGTGGAACGATTCGCTCCAGCAAACGAGAGTCGGAAACAGCGTCTCAAGAGACACCAACCCCGAACTTACATTTACGCGGGACGTGAAGAACGCGGTCTGGACCTGTCTCCCCGACACTTTTGGTAGCGACCACCATATCGTTCAACTCGACATCGAGCACGCACGTCGACCGGCCAGGACTGGCACGGCAAGACTAGCGGAATGGAATGCCTTCAGAACCGAGCTCGACGATCAAACCACCATATCGGACATCGACGCCTGGCTCAAACAGATCCTGGATACCACCGAACGGTTCACAAAAATCATCCAACTCGATGACGACAACCCCGCCATAGACACCCACCTACTCCACCTCTGGGAGGCCAGAAGGGCCCTACTCAAGAGATGGAAGAGACAGAAACTCAACACGCGACTCAGGAAAAGAATCGCCCTATTGACAGAACAGTCGCAGGAATATGCTGAACAGCTAGCGAGACACAACTGGCGTGCCTTCTACGATAAGCTTCAGGGCACGCTCAGTGCCAAGAAAATGTGGCACCCTCGAAAACGTGGCGCTCTCGACGAAGGCCCCACCAAGACGCAGCAACGGCAACACATCCGTCGATTAGCACACAACTACGACGGCTAGGAGGAAGACCTACTCCGCGAACTATGCAACAAGCTCCGCGGTCCCTCCCAACAAAGCGACAACCCCACCACTTAAAGAATATGAAGCCAGACCCAACGCTGACTTGGACATGCCCTTCACACCAGCAGAGCTCCAAGCAGCCATCTCCAAGCTCAAGAGAAACACGAGCCCAGGCAAGGACAGGATAGTGAACAAGCACCTACGACAGCTGCCCCAACAGGCCTTGACGGCTCTCCTCCGGTATTACAACGAGTGCTGGGACAAAGGAAAGCTGCCGGCCGCGTGGAAGCACTAGGAAGCGCTCATGATACCAAAGCCCAACAAGCCCACAGCTCTCGAGAACCTGAGACCAATCTCTCTCACTTCATGCATTGGTAAGCTATTTGAGCATATGGTGCACGACCGGCTGACATCGCACCTCGAAGACAATGGACACTATCCAGACACCATGTTCGGCTTCCGCCAGCTTCTTTCTACGCAAGACGTCTTTCTTCTCCTAAAGGATGACCTCATTGACCACCTCAGCAAGAATAACAAGTCGTGCGTCCTTGCCATCGACGTGAGGGGCGCATTTTACAATGTAAGCCACAAAGCAATATTACAAAACCTCGAGGAGACCGCCTGCGGTTTAAAGACCTACGGCTATGTCCCTAACTTCCTCACCGGCCGGACGGCCACGGTGGGGATATCCAACTTACGCAGTAAAGAATTCAAGCTGCCGAACAGGGGAACGCCGCAAGGCTCCGTCGTGTCACCCCTCCTATTCAACGTGGCACTCTTTAAGCTCCCCCGGTTTCACGAAAACATCCCAGGCCTGCGTCACGCCTTCTACGCGGACGACATCACGCTCTGGACGCGAGTAACGAGCACCGGAGAGCAAGAACGTTGCCTTCAAGAAGCGGTTGATGTTATCAAGCACTACCTTGATAGCTGCGGCCTCCACTACGCACCTGAGAAATTCGAGCTACTCGTACTCAAGGCACGCACGATGGGAAGACCTCCCACCTGCGAAGCTCCAGACCCATGCGTCACGCTCAACGGGATTGAAATACCGAAGGTCGCTTCGCTTCGAGTACTCGATCGGCTTGCACCTGCACCGAGACGGATCAGGAGTCGCCACGCTCCCACAGCTCCAACGCACAATCTCCCAACTCACAAACCTCGTAAGGAGGGTAGCCAATCGACGCAGTGGCCTCAAGGAGCAAGACACCCTGTGAGTCGTTGAAGCTCTACTGACCAGCAGAATAACGTACGCAACCCCGCCCCTGGCTCTCACGAATTGCGAAGTCGACAAGCTCAATGTCATCATCCGCAAAGCTACGAAGCTCGCCATGGGTCTACCACCAGTGGCAACTACCACCCGACTTCTCAAAATGGGTGCTCATAACACCTGGCAAGAGCTGGTGGAAGCCCAGAAGACCAACCAACTCGAGAGGCTGAAGCTCATACCGACGGGCAGATCGGTCCTTGCGCGCCTCGGCTACGGAGAACGCTACATCTCCGACGCGGACCGCAAGGCCAAGATACCCCCATGCATAAGAGCATCGACAAACTACCGCGCAACATACATCCCGAGCATCATCGGGGACGCCGGCTCACTCGAGTCGACGCCATCCGAAGACGCCACAAGCACGATCCAGATGCTCGCTACGTAGATGCGCCGAAATACCCGCGCATAACCGCTTACGCCCTGAGTGTGGTTGACTCGAGATGCAAAGTACTGGCATCCGCCACCGTCAGGGTGCTGAACACGGAGACAGCGGAAGAAACAACGATCGCTCTCACCACGACCACAAGCACGAACGTGGTCGCAGTCTTCACGGACTCCCAATCCGCAGTACGCAATTACACGAGAGGCCGAATATGGGTGGAAGCTGTCAAAATTCTGAAGAAAAGAAGCACTCCGCTCCCTTACACGTGCGTCCCGTGGGTACCAGGGCACGAGGGGCTCGAGGGAAACGAAGCGGCACACGCCGCGGCTCGCGATCACGTCTACCGGGCCTCTCTCGCCGCCTCGCGAGACCCCCGATCGCCTGGTGACGCAGCGGAAGCGGAGACAATACCCCCCATGTATAACGCCATCCTCCAACACTACCGACTGGCACGCAGGGTGTACCCGCCACCTCACCCAAAACTAACCAAAGAGGAAAGCACCGCATTTCGAAGACTGCAGAGCAACACGTACACCCATGGGATCCTCATGCATCGGATCCATCCGACACTACACACCTACAACTACCCGATCTGCGTCGTGCCAGACACTCTGGCTCATTTACTACTCGAGTGCCCGTGGCGCCCCGAAAACGCCGTTACCAAGCATACGACGTCCGAAGACCTCCTCGCCGAGACGTGGGAGGCCAAGATCTCCTCCGGCCCTGGACGAACAACGACGTCTTGTCGCCAGAGCCCGGGATGCTATCGCGGCCAAAGGATTCCTGGAATAAGGGACCCTCCGACCTAGAGTGATTCACAGCTCAAACGCTCGGGAACACTGTCTCGAAAATTAAAGTTTATTTCATCATCATCATGGAGTGTTTCTGTTGGTCTTATATGTATTTCAAGCCTGTTGCATTAAAGAAAGACTAAATATTTTGGGTCAATGATGTAGATATTGGCGGCGTCACATTTTTACCGTCACTTCATGGACTTCTAATGAAAAAATTAGGAGCCAAAAATTGATGCTATAATTCACATGGGGTATGCATCTGTCACAAACCTAAACCACTTCACGTGTTATTGCACACAGTGTTAAATGTCCAAAACATGCCTCCAAGCTATCTATTCAGAACGCAGTACACCAGACAGGTTACCTTATTTCACATATTTGTTTTTGAAACAGTGCGTGATTCAATTTTGCCGCCACAAGTATAGGGTATGCGTAATACCGTCTAAAAATAATTTACTTACCTGCAAAATAGAGGGTTGTGGGAAATACTGTTTCAGGTATAAGTAAGCAATGCCTCTATCCATAAGGGCTTCATGACCAATTAGTTTTTTTACACAGGTATCTTCATCAAGCTGCACCAATATTCCAGGTTTGGGTGTTTCTTTGAGGAACTTGTTAAGTTTCTTGCGAATATCACAAGTTAGTCCGTCGGCAAATTCACGAACAATATACCAACCAAGGTAATTGTGGAAATTTCGCCTGCAAAAATATAAACAAGTTTCGATGAGGTCGACCTCTGCAGACAATGTCGCCATCCTACACACAGTGGAGTGGTGGACATTGAGATGCCCTACATTTTTCAGTTCAGGTAGTGAGTTCAATGGAGGAATGTTATAGGATACGTTGGCACGACTAGCATGTCATAGGATGTATTTGTTTATTTACTTAGTATACACTCAGGATCAGAGATATTACAGATCGGCGTGGTTAAATCAGTGCAAAGAAGATTAGCAAGTAAAGGAGTAATAAATTACCATATAGCAAAAGCAGTCAGTTTGCGTTAGCTACAAATTTACATAAGTAATGAAGTCAGGAAATAAAGAAATACTAAAAGCTAAAGTAGTATCAGTATAGATTATACACCAAACGTTATGCAATATTATCTAAAATTCGTGACATGATCATAGTTTATTATGGCACCAATGTGCTCAGGAAGGAGATTCCGCTCTTGAAACGTGCATGGTATGAATGACAGAAGAAAAGCATTATTTCTGTATGTCTGCATAACAACTTCGTGATAGTTATCTGGGCGAGATTATATCTGTACAAGACGTAAAATAAGTTCGTAGCGAAGGAAAGGATGGTAATATCTGTGCTGAAATAGACACAGACGACAGATTTTGCAAGAGTGTGCTTAAGATGCGAGGTTAAGATTAGATATCTAGACGCTTAACCTTGTATTTCTGTTCTTGTTGCAGATAGTGACGCGAACAGATGTGTTCTAAATACCTTTAATGCATTAGCATTATTTGGGTATTTCACGTACTTTCTGGGATGTATCTATCTATCTATATATCTATATGTTTTCCCATCTACCTGGCTCACCGCGTAGCCTGTGGTCGAATGGTTAGCGTATTGGGCTGCTGTGCTGAGGTAACATGGCTAGAAACCAACCATCGGATCAACTTGGGCCACTGAGTATGTGGCAATGTGTACGCACATGCCTCTCTTCAACAAATCTCTATTACACCAACCTTGGTCACTGTAGCAGTGGGACTGGGTAAGCACCGCTGAGGGAGTGAAACAACTTTATTTAGACCAGGGGATTGAGGCCTGGGCCTAGGCCGCGCCAGGGGCGCTAGAGAGACCCTGTCTCCCGGCCGCCTCTCGAGCTCGCTGGATGGCCCACAGTTGATCTTGCAGATCTAAGCTGATCAGCGCGGTTTTCCAACGCGACCCAAGCTGTTCTGGGGAGACTGCATATTCATCCTGAACATGTGCGCAATACCATAGAATGTGCTCTAGGGTGGCGTGTTCTGTCCTACATAATTTGCACAAGTCATCTGGGTATAGTTCGGAGTAGATGCGATGTAGGTGCACCGGGTTGGGGAAGGTTCTAGTTTGAAGTCGCCTCCAGTCAACCCCCTGAGATCTGTGTAATTTGGAGCTAGGAGGTGGGAATATGCATCTCGACTTTTGGTAGAAGCGGGTGATGTCGCAAAATCTGAACATTCTGTCCCTCTCCTTCCAGGTCTCCCCTCCCGTTCCTTCGGGGGAAGCTTCTTCGCGAGCGCGGTAAATGAGACCTCGCGCGACGCGGTGGGCTTCGTCGTTGAGGTTGGGAGCGAGGGGCTCATAGGAGGCGTGGGCTGGGAACCAAATGATGTATCTGTCTTCCAATTCCTCTGATGATATTGTCACGAGCCTCCAGAAGTAGTCCTGAAGGTTTAATAAACGTAGAGCAGCTGACTCTTGGAAGACGCGACCGTCGGAGCTGGCTTGAGCAGAGAAGGAGCGCGCGGTCTTTCTTCTTCTCTTGGGCTCGACCCACTCTTGCCCTCGACCCACTACCTACAGGTGGCAATATCCCCCCTTTCCGAACAAAAGCATCGCCTCGATACTAAAAAAAAACATAGGCGTAGAAGACAAAGAAGAAGGCAGGAAATGAAAGTACACAAAAAATGTAGCCGTCTCGCCGGCACAGTCATTGAACGAAGAAGCAAGCTCCCAAAGATAAATGAAAAGTAGAAACAAAGAAGGGAATGAGAGAAAAAAAAGGAAAACACAAAAGAAAGTTACGGAGGCGCAATGTGCGGCTTCATGCGCACAACATGAACTATGTCTGAGGTCGGTTGTCTTTGTGTCCTACTCCGGGTCTGCGATGTTGTGTTCGGAACAACTTAGTAGTTTACGTCACTGACGCGGCGGAGCACTTAATACGGGCCGAAATACCGGCTCAGCAGCTTTTCACAGAGGCCACGACGGCGAACGGGGGTCCACACCCAAACTTGGTCCCCGGGGTTGTAGGACACGTCCCTGTGGCGGATGTTGTAGCGTCATGCATCCGCCTGCTGCTGCTGCCCGATATGCAGCCGCGCGAGCTGCCGAGCTTCCTCAGCACGCTCTGCAAATTCCTCGGCGTCAGTTGTCAATAGGTCAGCGTCTTGACACAGCAGCATAGCGTCCAGCATCGTCTGGACTTCGCGACCGTAGTGAAGGCGAAAGGGCGTGAAGCGCGTCGTCTCTTGCACGGCGGTGTTATACGCGAAGGTCACGTAAGGCAAGATCCGATCCCATGTTTTGTGTTGAACGTCGATGTACATTGCGAGCATGTCTGTGACCGTCTTATTCAGTCGCTCGGTAAGTCCGTTTGTCTGCGGATGGTACGCGGTCGTGTTGCGATGCCTGGTGTTGCTCAATTCAAAAACTTCGTCCAGGAGCTGCGCTGTGAATGATGTCCCTCGGTCTGTTATTACAGTGGAGGGAGCACCGTGACGCAAGACGATGTGGCGCATGAAGAACTGCGCTACCTCTGAGGCCGCGGCTCGTGGGATCGCCAGCGTCTCAGCATAGCGTGTTAAATAATCAGTCGCGACGATCACCCATTTGTTGCCGTCGGCCGAGAGAGGAAACAGTCCGAGAATGTCCATGCCGACTTGGTCGAAAGGCGTGTGAGGTGCTTCAATTGGCTGAAGTAAGCCAGCCGGTTTAACGGATGGTGTCTTGCGGCGCTGGCATTCACGACAGCCATTAACGTACTGTTTGACGCTTGCCGAAAGCCCGGGCCAATAGTACATTTCGCTTACTCTAGTGAGTGTTCGTGAAAAGCCTAAATGACCAGATGCCGGTTCGTCATGGCAAGCGACGAGGATGTCGTCGCGCATGTCCCTTGGAACCACCAGGAGGTAAGCACGGCTGGTCGAACGAGCATTCTTCTTATAAAGCACGTTTTCTCACAGACAGAAGGACGTCAGCGAGCGAGACAGATGGCGTGGTATGATTGTGTCGCGGCCCTCTAAATGATCGATGATAGGTCTAATCTCAGCGTCGTGACGCTGCCGTCTGCTCAAGTCCGACGAACTAATGGCGCCCAGGAAGCCGTCATCATCCTCTGTTTCCTGACTGGCAGGATCAATGGGTGCGTGGGACAGCGTGTCAGCGTCTTCATGCTTACAGCGAGACTTATAAACGATGGTGATGTCAAATTCCTGTAGCCGCAAGCTCCACCGTGCCAGTCGTCCTGAAGGGTCGCGCATGCTTGCCAACCAACCGCGAGGCACTCTTGCAACGACCGCGAGGCACTCTTTCTCCGTAGTCGAATAATTCGCCTCGGAACGGGACAGGGAACGGCTGGCATACGCTATAGCTCTTTCCACTCCATCTTGAAACTGGACGAGCACTGCGCCAAGGCCAATGTTGCTGGCATTGGTATGCACCTCAGTATCAGCATCATCGTCAAAATGTGCAAGAACGGGTGCTGACTGCAGGCGCTGTCGTAATTCAGCAAAAGCCGCCTGTTGCTCATTATGCCACACAAATGGCGTATTGTCCCTTTTAAGGCGTGTCAGGGGTTCCGCTATCTTCGAAAAGCCTTTAATAAACCGGCGATAGTAGGTGCACAAACCCAGGAAGCGCCGGATGGCCTTCTTATCGGCAGGAGCTGGAAACGCGGCCACAGCGGCAAGCTTGTCTGGATCGGGTCGGACCCCTTCGGCGCTTACTACATGTCCGAGGAACTTGAGCTCTTCGTAACCAAAGTGACACTTTTCGGGCTTAAGTGTGAGGTCTGCCGATCGGATGGCTTCTAGCACACTCCTTAGGCGGTGAAGATGCTGCTCAAACGTTTTAGAGAAGATGACCACATCATCCAGGTACACAAGACAGGCCTGCCACTTCAGTCCAGTAAGGACAGTGTCCATCATTCGCTGGAAAGTAGCCGGGGCTGAACACAAGCGAAAAGGAAGCACTCGAAATTCATAGAGCCCATCTGGAGTCACAAAGGCTGTTTTCTCGCGGTCGCGTTCATCTACCTTGATTTTCCAGTATCCGCTTTTTAAATCGAGAGAAGAAAAATAGTGGGCACGCCGTAGTCTATCTAACGAGTCGTCGATACGCGGCAATGGGTACACGTCCTTTTTAGTCACGTTGTTGAGCTTGCGGTAGTCGACACAGAAGCGTAGCGTTCCGTCTTTCTTTTTGACAAGAACGACCGGAGACGACCACGGGCTGTTGGAAGGTTGGATGACGCCATCGTCAAGCATCTCCCGGACTTGCGTACGTATGGCTTCCTGTTCTTTTGCCGACACGCGGTAAGGCTGTTGGTGTATCGGACGTGCGTCTTCGTACGTGGTGATCCTGTGTTTAGTGATGGAAGTCTGGCGTACCTTGGAAGAATGTGCGAAGTAGGTCCTGAATTCAAGCAAGAGCTTGCGCAATGCTGTCTGGCTATCTGTGGACAGTTCAGAATTGATGTCAAGATGGCCCAGAGACGTGTCTGCTATCTCCACTACTTCTGATGTGAAACAGTTGTTAACGTTTGCTACTGCGTCTGCAAACGCTAACGAAGTGCCGCGGAACAGGTGTCAGTGCTCGTAGCTAAAGTTGGTAACAAGCAATTGCGAATGACCAGCACGAATCTGTATAATACTTCGAGCCACACAAACACCTTGCTTCAGTAGGTGTTCCAAGTTACTTCCGGCCACCGCTTCGCCATCGCGTAAGCCACAGCATGTGACGTCGACGAGGACACTGGCTCGTGGAGGAAGCGTTACACTGTCTGGCGAAACACGAAGTACGTCGTCGCACCGTTGGCCGTCTTGCACGTCGATTGCTCGTTCGGCAGAGAACGTGATACGACGCTCCTGCAGATCGATAATCGCGCCGTACTCCTGCAGGAAGTTAACCCCAAGAATAACGTCGCGGGAGCATTCGCGTAAGACAAGGCAGCTCGCTACGAATGTAGATCCTTGAATCTCCACTCTATTCGTGCAGGCGCCCAGTGGAGTAACGACGTGGCCGCCAGCCGTCCGAATCTGCGAGTTATGCCAGGGCGTGATCGCTTTCTTCAGCTGCGTTGCTATTTTCCCGCTTAGTATTGTGTAGTCTGCGCCGGTGTCCACTAAAGCACTAACAGCATAACCATCAATAGTCACCGGTATATTGAGCGAAAGCCGGTCGTCCCGTTCAGCTGCAGGTAATGTCGGATCGGTTGGTTTCCGTAACTGCGTCTGTCGCAGGTCTTCAGCGCTTCGACCGTCAGCGGCCTCGCCCCCAAAGATCGCCTCGGTTAGTTTTCCGGGCGGGGACTGGTCGATCGCTCGGGAGAATACCGCTGGGGCGGAGGTGAAAATCGTCTCGGAGACGGCGATCGCGACTGCCGCCTGGCAGGTGGTGGCAAGCGCTGTTGAGAGAGGTAGTCCTCAATGTCCCGGGGTCACTGGCCGTATCGGGGCGGCGGCGAGTATGCGGAATAGCCGCGAATCCCAAGGCGCCGGAATGGGCACTGGCGGTACAGGTGGTCAGCTTCACCGCAGTGGAAGCACAGAGGCCGATGATCGGGTGTGTGCCAAACATCCGACTTCCGAGAGGGCGGGCGTCTGTCATCGACGTAGTGAACCGCTTGCTCCGAATGGTGGGCAAATGGAGCGGCATGAACAACGGGCGGCGTCGTGTACCCAGCGTCGCAGTATGGTATGGGCTGCGCCGACTGAACTGACACCGTAGCAGGAGCATGAACGAACAGCGGCGGAGAGGAAGCAGGGCGCTTCAGGGCTTCCGCGTAGGTCGCACGAGGGTACTCAGGAGGTACTGGCGAGGCGTTAGCAGGATGCAAGGTGTCACGGAGTGCCTGGTGCAGTTCGTCCTTTATAATGCTTGCTATGGAGCTTACCGTAGGTTGCGGTGTTACGGCGGCCTTTTGCAACTCTTCACACACTACAGAGCGGATGAGTTCTCGCAGAGAGTCACCGTTGCTTCCCATGGCCGCGAAAATGTCAGCAGTAGACATGCTGTTCGCTTGCCACTCATATAGGTTCGAGCGATGCAGAAGCATCTTTTCCATGGTCACGGCCTCGGACAAGAACTCCGCGACCGTTTTCGGAGGGCTCCTTACGAGGCCAGCGAAGAGTGCCTCCTTGACCCCGCGTATCAGATGACGTAACTTCACCTCCGTCATCCTTGGATCCGCTCGTCGGAAGAGGCGCGTCATGTCTTCGACGTACGTGGTCACAGTTTCGTTTGGCAACTGGACGCGGGCCTGATTCGCTCGTTACGCTCGTCCATGGCGATCAGCACTGGTGTAGGTCTGTCTCCAAAAGCTGCCGACAAAACTCGCGCCACGACGTCAGTCGCTCCTCGCAGTTCTGAAACCACGTACGCGCGCCATCCTCCAGGTAGAAGTAGACGTGTCTGAGTTTTTCCGTTTCGTTCCATTAGTTCACGGAGGCCACGCGCTCGAAGTCGACCATCCAGTCTTCAACTTCTTCGAACACTTTGCCATGAAACGTCTTCGGGATCCGTGAGCTCTCAAGTGTGTAGCGGTTCGACATCGTGCTTCCGGTACCGGTTGGGGCGGTTTGAAGGGAAGCGCTGGTCATACCGGTTGATGTGGTGGGAACTATAGCGTTGACGACTTCTGGAGGCAGTCCCCTGATCCTGCGGCTGGCCCGATGCACGAGAGTGTCGACAGGCACTGGATTCGTAGAGCTAATCCTTGGAGGGGTCTGCAACATCCGTGAAGACGCTTACCCAGCACCTCCACCAGTTTGTCACGAGCCTCGATAAGTAGTCCTGAAGGTTTAATAAACGTAGAGCAGCTGGCTCTTGGAAGACGCGACCGTGGGAGCTGGCTCGAGCAGAGAAGGAGCGCGCGGTCTTTCTTCTTCTCTTGGGCTCGACCCACTCTTGCCCTCGACCCACTACCTACAGGTGGCAATATGAACTGTGCTTCCCCGTGGAGTATGTTAGCGGCCTCGGGCGATATTCTTCCTCGCGCATAGTTTCTGATGGCTGACTGTGAGTCGCTGATGACGTATCTACATTTGGGGGAAATTAAGGCCTGAGCGATAGCTACTTCTTCAATTTCACTGTTATTATAGCGTATCGAGCATGCGCTTATGCACTCCTGGTCGGAGTTTATTACTATTGCGACGTAGGATTCTTGACTCGGGTACTCTGCTGCGTCCGCTGTTCGAAGAAAAGT
>NC_051162.1:75254307-75311645 GCF_013339745.2 Dermacentor silvarum | reverse complement strand
GAGTGTTTTTCCATTTCGTTTCCATCGAATTCACCGACCTGGATTGAACCCGCCAGCTCCAGTTTAGCTGCGCAACGCCGTATCTACTATATAGCCACTAATTAGGCTACCGCGCAGGCTTTCTTTGATTTCTTTTTTGAAGTATCGATTGAAAAAAAATTCCACGTACGGCTTACGGCCAAAGATAAGCATATAGAATAACGAACTATAGCCGTTTTCAGCGCTCAAAGTCCGACCGCAATAAATGACCCCGTACAAATTTTTCCGCATTGCGTTACGCGAGGAAGGCGGAAACTTAAATGGAATGTTGCGCTGCAGATTACACTTTTTTTAAATATAACAATGCTTCCCGTAAATATGAGTACAAGGTATGAGTACATGCTTTACTTGTTTGAAACGGCAAGCAGGAAGGTTACATATGTTTCTTTGTCTGCGTTTCGCAAGGCCTACGGATGGAAAACTATCTGCGCAATAATACACGCGAGAGATACATGCTGCTTGAAGAACGAGAAACATATTTGTTCTTCAAAGGAAACCGTACAATAACATAGTAGAATGAAAGCTGATACTGCAGCCGCAATGCACGCAAAATCATCGAGCGGAATGAAAAAATAAAAAAATTAAGGAGAGAAAGAAATTAATTTATTCTTAAGGCATAAATATATGTCATATGCAATTATGAACACCATTTGAGCCGTCTGAACGCAAATACCAGCGCGCGAAGTAGTACGAATGACCCTGCGGAGCAGTATCGCCAGCAGTTGCCAACGGCGCGACCTTGATGCGGCCCAATCCACTTCGATCGCAGCACCGCCACAGTATTTTTCCACGTCGGGCGCCCCACTGCAAAGCATGCGCCGCCCCAGCCGCTCGTCCCACTCGACCGTATTCTAGTACACTCTAGACAGCGGCGTGCACTCGGATGGGTCAGGTCGGTAAGGGAGATTTTTGTCGAGTGTACAGAAGGTTCACGACCATCTATGAGGAAGACTTCAGAAAAGCGATTCGTGGCCTGTGAGATGGTATTGTAGGCGTAGGTCAAATATGTTAAAACGAGGTCCCCCTTGGTGTGGTTGGACGCAATGTACATAGATAGCATGTCGGCCAAAGTGTGACTGAATCGCTCAGTCATGCCTCTAGTCTGCGGATAATAGGTAGAAGTTCTCCACTCTACAGTACGGCATGCAGACTGGAGCACATTAACTACGTAGGAAAGATAACACGGCCTCTGTCACTCAGAAGTTCCCGGGTCGCACCACCCGGGAACTTCTCAGTGAACCCAAGTGCGAAGTGTTGCAAGAAAAAGGCTACAACGTCCCAGACTGGGGCGGCTGGTAGTGCAGCTGCTTTAAAGCGCAGCTGTATATGTCTAGGATAAATCGTATATGGCTAGGCAAAATCGCCTGGGCACAGAAAACTATGCTCATCAGCATTTGCTCGAGCGTCATCTTCTTCTGCAGCTGGCGCGTCGGCGTCCCTCGGGATGCGCTCATGTTCGGCACGCGCTTGTGCCACTGCTTCTGCTTGTGCCACTGCTATAGTGTACTATTCTAGTAGACTGTACCACTGCTCCCGCGTTCTTCGTCGTCGTCTTTCACAGCTAGCTGCTTGACTCAAACAATTCCAGCGTAGAATTTCAGCACTCTTCTGTCGTCGTAATGGGGAGGCCGCGTTTACGGGCGGTATGAGTCATTGCTTAAGGAGGTATGAGCTATTTATTGTCTTACGGGGCAGATTTTGAACCAATTTAATTTTGAAGAATCACAAGTGGCAATGTCACAACGGCGGAGTGCGGGCATACCGTCAGTGACGTCATTAATTATGTCCCAGCCCAACGTGTGTGTAACTTCATTAAGAAACACAAAGACGCAACTAATAATTGAGAAATAATTCAATGAACCGCGTGGAATAGCCCAGTGATAAACACCGGGGAGAACGTTTCAGCTTCACTGATTAGCCATCTGTACGGAATGCTTGGGAGGTGATTTTTTGCATAAAGCATCAGGTGACAACATGGTGAGCACAATCCCGCGATTCCCAGCAAGTGTGAAGGGAAGAGACCCGTAGAAATTGATGACCCCGTGGTCGAGTTGTCGATAAGGGCATGGAATAGGCTGCAAAGAATCACAAGAACAGCGAGCTGGAGACTTGCAGCGTTGGCCTTCTGAACATTAGCGGATGAACTTTTGGACAGAAGTCTACATCCCATGGCATTAAAAGCGCGAACAGAGTCTAGCGAAAGTATTGAAGTGGCTAGCCTAGGCACAACGTGGGCCAGCATGGAAGGCAGAGTCCCTGATAAGAATTTGGTAAAACAACGAAAGTTTGAGCAGAGCCAGATAAAGATGCGCAGTTCCTTCAAGGACGTCGGTTTCGGAAAGTCTTCGGTGGCGCGACGATTCGAAGCATAAGGTAAAATGCCGTCTTTGTCTACCACGTGTCCATGTATGGATAGCTTTAAGTTTCAAAGCGACATTTCATATTAAGTTGGAGGACTGCGTTAGACACCGCAAAACCTGCTCGAGATGGGCCAGATGAGTGATGTCAAGAGTAACAACTACGACAATGTTTTCCACATTAATCCATGAAGATTGTCCGTCATCCGTTCAGATATGTCAGGCACATTGCAAAGTAGAAACGACATAGTGTTATATTTGTACAGGCCCTCAGGTGTTACGAAAGCTGATTCTGGATGATCAGTTGGCGCCATGGACAATTTCCACTAGCTGGAACGTAAGCTGAAGTTATTAGGTAATCAAGAAATTTGCGGAGTGCAATAAACCTCGCCATATGCCTTTCATAGATTATGAAAATGCATTTAATTCAGTCATAAATGACCAGCAAATGACCAGCATATGACCAGCAATCATAAAGGCATTACGGGTATTATCTACAAAAATTCGACAGCTATACATTGGTTCTCCATAAGATAAGTAGAAAGTTACTTATCAAGAAAGGCGTCAGGACAGGAGGCAGAATCTCTCCAATGCTATTCACGGCATGCTTAGAAGAAGTATTAAAGCTTTTAGACTGGGAAGGCTAAGGTGTGAAGATCATCGGCGAATATCTTAGCCACCTATCGTTCGCAGATATTGCCTTATTCAGCAACAATGGGGACGAATTACAACAAATGACTGAGGACCTTAACCGAGAAAATGTAAGAGTGTTGTTGAACATTATTATGCAGAAGACAAAAATAATGTTGAATAGCCTGGCAAGAAAACAAGAATTCAGGTTTCGCCAGTCGGCCTCTAGAGTCTCTAAAGGAGTGCGTTTATCTCGTTCAATTACTTACAGGGGACCCTGATCAAGATAAGGAAATTTTCAGAAGAATAAAATTGGGTTGGAGTGCATACGGCTGGCATAGCCAAATCCTGACTGGGAGCTCATCACTGTTGTTCAAAAGAAAAGTGTACAATCATTGCATTCTACTGGTGCTAACACATGGGGCAGAAACTTGGAGGTTAATAAAGAAACTCGAGAACAAGTTAAGGACCGCACAAAGAGCGACGGAACGAAACATGCTAGGCCTAACGTTAAGAGAAAGTAAGAAAGCGGTGTGGATTATAGTGAAAACGGGGATAGTTGATCTTCTAGTTGACATTGAGAGGAAAAAATTGAGCTGGGCAGGTAATGCAATGCGCAGGATGGATAACCGGTGGACCGTTGGACTTACAGAATGGATACCAAGAGAAGGGAAGCGCAGTCAAGGACGGCCAAAACTAGGTGAGGCGATGAAGTTAATAAATTTGCAGGTGTAAGTTGGAATCCGCTCGCGCAAGACAGGGGTAATTCGTCCTGCAGTGGACATAAATATCGGCTTATGATGATGATGAAGTTGAGGTTTGAAAAAATCCACGGTCATTTGGTCTTCATCCACCCGGCGCTCTAAAGGATACGCGATACGATTAATGGCGTAGAGGAGGATGCGTGCCCACTTTGATCTCGTCATAAACCGTCGATATGTGGCCCAAAGTCGCTTGTGGACAATTTATAGTAGAGGAATACTTGAGAAGGAGGTTGAGGAGCTGTGAACGCTGTCTATCATCAGGAGTACATCCTTAAAGCTGCTGAAGACTTCTGCAGTGGACAGGGAGCAAGTAGGGCGCAAGCCAATGAGTTGATCTCGGAGCAGGGGCCACCAAGAGGTGCGTCGAAGATGGTCACCGATATAATGGGATCAAGATCGATGTCCAAGGTAATCATCCGCGATGCAGAGTGAGCGGCGAGGCATAATCATTGCAACTGGGTATATGAGTGAAGCTTTCGTTGACAGAGATGACAGCGAAATGAAGACATCTTTGGCAAACAAGAATATGCGATGATGCAAAAAGAGCAGTGGTATCTGTAACACAGTTGGAGCCGGAACTCGCCCTCAGAAAAAAATTTGTTGCAGTTCCACCCGAAAGGCGAAGCGCCAATTGCGATAGCAAATTAGTAGAGAGCTATACGGAGTAAGGATAGTAGTTTTATCAGCTCTATGGGGATCAACTTCCGGTTCGGACGCGAGCGCACGTATGCTCCTGGCGCTCCGACTCTCTTCGACTGTTACGCGAGCTGTTCGCGTTTTCACCTCCTGCTGTCGCACATCCTCTTCTTCGCTGTTGCATCGGCCACGCGTCGAGACAAGCCTCGGAAAGGTGTGTTGCTTCTTGGCCGTTTTACGGCCGCTTTCTCGCACCGGCGGGTGGCCTTGCTAAGCCTAATGCATGGCCACGGCGGCATTGATGGCCGAGCCCGGGTCATCGAAGCTACCACCATCTGTTGACCATGAACAACAACAACCGGGACCATCACCTTTGACGGCGTCAGCCCAAGATTTGAGCAACGAAGCGACTACGCAGCGTCCCGAAGGCGTTCCAGGAGCGTCTACCATCGGACGCTCTGCTGAGGCCCATGAAGAACGATGTGAGCATGCTACCGCTGACCAACAACATAGACGCGAACGCCAGAAACGAAAGAACGATCGGGAACTCAACGAACGCAGCCGCAGCCGCCACCGTCATGAGAGAGACCGCTCTGCAAGCCTGTCAACGACGGCCAGTACGGTATCGAAACGAACGCGGCGCGACTCTTTCACGTCATCGGCCTACGAAGATGCGTCCGCCCTTTCCAGCGACGAAGACAACATGCAAACGCAAACACTACCGACGTCTTCAAGCCAACAATCTGATGTGACAACGCCACGACAAAAAGAGACTGCACCGCCCGCGTCTCAAGAACTGTTTTCTTACGCATCCTCAGCTGAGAAGCTGGAGGCCATTAGAGACGCCGGAGGCTTCTCCCAGGACGCGTTCGACGATTACGGCGACGGAGGAGCGTGGAAAGTGCAACAGCGTAAGCACAACCAAACACGGCTCGAAAAGGAAACACTACCAGAAGCTTTTGTGCTAGTCGTGAAACCACGAGTAAATGTGGCGCTCACGACTGTATCAAGCAAGGACCTCCACCGCAACTTCGTGACGGCCACATCCGCTGCCGTCAACACCAGACCTTTGACGTACACGTTACAACCAGCATCTAACACCATAAGATTGCTCGTTTACGACAAGAGGCAAGCTGACGGGCTTCTCAAGCTTTCGCAACTTAACGTGAACCGCGGGCAGATACCAGTACAAGTCTATCAGGCACCCGGCCGAGACATGTGCCGAGGCGTGATATACAACGTCGACTGCAATGAAACGAAGACTGAACTCCGGGCAGCACTGACCTGTGAGCACCGACGTATCCTTGACGCGCGCCCAATGGGAAAGCGTGGGACATGTTTGCTGACATTTGAAGGACGCCACCCCCCTAACACCATCGTTTACTACGGCCGCATCACCCGGGTTTCAATTTACGAACCTAAAAGCATTGTGTGTAAACGATGTCATCGCTTTTGTCATAAAAAGGATGTCTGTCCGAACGAAGCGGTATGCCCTACATGCGGCAAGACACACGAAGGAAGCAGTGCTGGCGATGAATGCAAACAGACAACGCCCAAATGCCGCAACTGTGAAGAAGAAGGTCACACGGCTACAGACCCGAAGTGTCCAGCGAAACTGAAGTCTGACGCAAACCTCGCCAAGAAAATCCGCTCACGGCCCCGCTATCGTCGTAAAAGGCATGGCGTGCACCGATCGAGAAGCCTCCGCACAACTGTCCAGCCCCATGACGTTAAATCGACGCAGCAACGACTTGAGGACGAGAACGTCTCAACGCAGCCACTTACCTTAAAGGAAGCAGTGAACGAGACTGTTTCAAAGAACTGCGCACAACCGACTGCGAGAGGAAGCGGCTCCAACCTCAGCTATGCAGCAGCACTCAAGCAAACTCGACCAAGTGCTTCCAAGCCGGCGAACGTTTCGCATTATACCACCCCGATGCCACCTTCACCATCGCAGCTGGTCGACCCATCGAAAGATAGTGCTGAAGCTGAGGTCGCAGAACTCGCACGACAGAACGCCGAACTGCGGCGGAAGTTAGAAGAGAATGAAAAAAGGCATGCAGCTCTACTCGAACGGCTTCGCTCCAAGCGTCAGCAGCAGCCATGTAATCCGCAGGAACCCACCAAAACGCAAAAACCAGCCTCTACTACCATAACACAGCAGACGGATCTGGCTCTGCTGGTACAACAAATTTTGCATCCTCTCCTCCAAGCGCAGGAGCAGCACTTCCAGCGACAATATGGCTTGCTTCAGCAGCTCTTCGCCTCGCGTCAGTAGCCACCCAGCTTCGCGTACAGCTCTCGACGGTCCCACTCCGCACGTGCTACAGTGGAACTGTCGGGGGCTGGGAACCTGTGCGGTGGAACTGAACCTCTTGTTTGACTGTGTCGGCCGCCCTCTTGCGCTTCTACTTCAAGAGACCAATGGCACAGATCAGACACTACGAAAGTTCAATGGTTATTACCAACCGTCAATAGAGCATCGAAACAGGAAACGACATCGAACCCAGCAGCCCAATGGTATCGCCGGTGCAGCCGACGAATTTGTGATACGGGGACAAGCGGCGGTATTTGTGCGCTCAGACATTCCGCAAACACAGATTGATACGTCTAAGTATTCTACTGCCGTGCAGGAAGTGGTAGCTGTCCGTTGCAAGATCGCAAAGCGCAATGTAGTACTGGTATCGGTATACATGCGCCCGGAAGTTAGCTCCCGTACACGCGGTTCGTTCACATGGATTCGCGCTTTGCGCAGATGTTACCCAAACGACGACTTCCTGATAGGTGGCGATTTCAACGCCAAGCATCCGCAGTGGGGCTATGATTATCACACGCCCCGGGGAACGGCACTCGTAGATGCCACGGAGACAACTGATTTAGTGCTCGCAAATGACACCGACTACCCCACCCGAGCCGCGCTGCATAGTGGACAGCGTAACACGACCCCGGACCTGACGTTGTCCACATCAGACTACGTGAAAGACTGGCGATGCGACCCAGACGCTTGGGACAGCGACCACTATCCACTGTGGATTACTTTGAACATGGGACGAAAATGTGCGGCCGGCCGCACTGTGCGTACGATCAGGTGGAATGCATACAGAAGAGCATTTGCGGAGCAACCCAAGACTGCATCCGTACGAGAGCGGGCGTCGCACGCCCTGCGAATGGCCACTATTGAGACAGAGGTAAGAGCTGATGCACCGGCGCCGGACATACACATGGTAAACCTTTGGGATGCGCGCAAGCGAGCACAGTTGACGTACGTAGAGAATGGCCGACGACATCGCGACCGTGTGCGTCTTCGACGTCGCACTGCCGTCGCTAGAAGATACGCCAAGCGCCTGTATCGGGAACGTTGGAGCCAGCACTGCTCATCATTCAGTGAAAGAACTGGCCTCCATAAGGTGTGGTACACGTTCAAGGCTATGACAGGTCAGCGCAAAACACGCAGTGCTATTTCAAACGTCTTGCTCAAAACTGGCCAGTCAGTCATCCAGCTCCAAGATGATGCCGCGAAGACGTTCTTTCCCCAACCTTCGAGGTCCCCGAATGCCGACATTTACCGGAAAACGCAGCCAGTGACCGACGAGGGCCTCCAGGCCCCATTCTCGCTCTTCGAGCTCGAACAGGCACTTTCTTCTATAAACGCGCGTAGCGCACCAGGCCATGATGGTGTGACGTGGGCGGCTCTGCGGAATCTTGAAGAATACGCAAAGAAGCAACTTCTCGATGAGATTAATGCAGTGTGGGTCAACGGTGAAATCCCAGCAGAATGGAAGCATTCGATCGTCACACCCATACCGAAACCAAACAAACAGCCAGATGTACGGTCTAACATGCGCCCAGTGTCGCTCACACTTACGACGTGTAAGCTGGCGGAGCGAATGGCCCTGACGCGCATATCTCACTTTCTAGAAACGGAGGGTCGCTTCCATCCAGCACAGACAGGGTTTCGACCAAACCTTGGCACCCATGACAGCCTCCTGCTTGTGAAGGAAGGTGTACTGCGTCGAAACACGGTCGGTCGAGGAAATCGTCATCCGAGCATCCTCGTGGCGGTGGGCCTCCGGAGAGCTTTTGACACTGTGACGCATGAGGCCATCATCGAAGCAGCAGAGAGGCACGGAATCACAGGCCGCCCACTCAACTTTGTACGCTCTTTTCTTCAAGATCGCACTTTTTCCGTACGGGTAGACGGAGACGTCGGGAAGGTTTACCCAAACATGGTGGGAGTCCCGCAAGGCTCCATACTGTCACCCCTGCTCTTTAATTTGACTATGATAGGCCTGGCTCAGCGACTAGAGGCTATTTCTGAACTGGGCTTCACCATTTACGCAGATGATATCACCTTATGGACTGCGTCACGACCGATTCACAATCAGCAAAAGACCCTGCAGGCGGCACTTGACGTTATCGACCACTACCTTCCACAAACTGGTATGCGGCCATCTCCAGAGAAGACAACTTACGTGGTGATCCGAAGCTCAGCGCAAGATGAAGCTGCCCTCACGCTCACTCTCGGAGGCGAAACACTGCAGCGATCGGAAAAACCAGTGCGCGTTCTCGGGATACCTATTGACCACACAGGCACAGCGGATGCGTGGCTCGCTGACCTTCGCAGGACGTGGCACAAGACTATGCACCTCATAAAACGGATCTGTTTCCGCATGGGTGGTGCTGGTACCGACGTATGCCGAAAACTTGTGAGTGCTCTGCTGACATCCCGAGCGATTTACGGAGCACGCTGTTATGACCTGCTTGCTCGGCACTGGACAAAGCTAGAGGTACTCCACAGAGCAGCTCTTCGCATCATCACAGGGCTCCCGAAGCACACACGTGTCGAGGAGCTGCATCGATATGCGAAGTTGCCTACCCTCCGCGCAACCATCGAAGCGTCGAAGGCAGGCCACGAGGAGCGCCTGAAGCACACCAGACAAGGCAGGGCACTACTGGCCTACATGGGAAAGGACATATCAACTTTACCCCAACTGCCATCGGAAATTCCACCTTGGGATGACATTGCTGTCGTCGACACTACACCAACGCCTCGAAACATGGGCGCACAACATGCGCACCGTCGAGCAGCATTTGCTGCGCGTCATGCGCAGAGTCTGGCAGATGCTCCACCAAACCAAGAACAAGTATACACTGACGCAGCTTTCGACCCACGCACCAGTGAGGGAGCAGTCGCCTACCACGTAGTCGGTTCTTGTGCGACACATTCTACGTTCATAACTGCTGATGCCGACGACCCAACTGAACTTGAACTCCGGGCGATAGGCTGGGCAGTAGACCAGGTCTCAAGCAACACGCATGCAAAACACATCGATATATACACAGACTCCCAATATGCGCTGCATGCTTGCAAGTCTCGCCACACAGCCTCATCAGAAGTTCTATTGGTCAAGCAGGCCTTCAGGCGTGCAGAGGTCCGCGGGGTCACTGCAACACTTCATTGGATCCTTGGTCACCAGGGCATCGAGGGAAATGAGAGAGCCCATGAGGCGCCGCGCGCCCTTCTTTCCAACCGCGTCATCTCCCGGGATCCTTCAGAGACCCTCAGCGCCAGCACAACGAGCACGACAAAAGGACCACCGTATGACCCAGATAGAGCTCTGAGAGTAGCAGCCAACCGACGCAAGAGGAAACTCCGTGCGAGTATCCCGCCAGACCCAAACCCACTTCCCGTGGGTCTTCCCAGGGCGGGGCAGGTGCTGCTGCATAGGCTCCGTTCCGGCTTCGTCCTTACACCGGACGTGCTAGAGCGGTGGCGGCAGTACCGGCCACGCAGGGAGAGACGTCCTCCTTTCCCTTCTCCTGACCCCCTTCCGTCGCAGGAACTTGGCCCCTCGACAGCCTCGGAGGACGAAGAAGCACCCCAGGAGCCGCACAGGTGTCTTGACTGCGGCGTGGCCACGCGACCATCCGCAGCCCATTTGTTTTGGGAGTGTCAGCGCTACGCTAAGCAGCGGGACCACCACCTGAGGGCGGTGCAAGTGTCGTCCTACGAGGAGTGGATTAGGCCGGCAACTGGATTGGCGGATTCCGACAGGGCCATCCGGGACTCGCTCTTGGGTTTCGCCAAGGACACGCAGCTTCTAGGACGGCTCTAATTTCTCCTTCCCTCTCCCCTTCCTATTGCACATAATAGGCCTTCGAGCCATCCTCCAATAAATACATTTTCATCATCATCAGCTCTATAAACTTGGACATGCAGCAGAACTGTTGTCAACGCCGTCGGCGTTTTGCCAGCGTTCGTACCGAACGCGCGCGGCGTTTTTATATAAATCCGTATTTGGTGCCGCAGCTAAACGTCGCCTCCCCTCCCTCCCTCCCTCCCTCCCAACCCGCTCCCCCCCCCCCCCAGCCTTTCGCGCGACAGAAATAGTTGCTTTTGCTCTCTATATATGGAAAGGAGGAAAGAGACGCTTAATTCTGCAGCTCTTCATGGAGCACGGCGCAGAACGCGCGTTTGCTCTCCGACGTGCGTTCGCTCCCCGTGAAAGCACGCGTCCCTCGCGCCCTTTCACTCGCACATACAGCGTCCGGAGCGCGGCGACGATTTCATCGCCATTGACGTCATACGGAGCCTCACGGCGACGGCGAGGCGACAACGACGGCGACGCCGACGGCAGAAATCTGCTTTGGAGGGTCCATAGAATTGCTATCGCAATAAAAAGCTCGGAGGTATTGTAGTGATTCAGTAATGAGAAGTTTATAGCCGTGATCGTGCGCGTCATCTAATTGTGCACCAGGAAGGGGCAAAAATTGGACTGCGGCACGAAAACAGGCAATAATGCCTTTCGATCGGAAAGTCCCACCCCAAATTGATGCAGTATGACCAGGATAATCCACAGTTCGACGGAAACCCGTCTGCCGAGGAATGATCATACACACTAAGAAAAAAAAGAGTATCCCTTACTCTTTTCGCGGAGTCTGGGTTCGCCACATATACGACACACTTTGGGGGAGACACCCGAACTCTCTTTTGCCAGAGAGTCCAAAGACTATCTGTGATGTATACAAGGTGGTTACTTAACTCCTCACGCAATAGTCATGCACACTTTTTTCTAGTGGTCTCCTGGACCCTTTCAAGAGGGTTGCAAGACTACCGCTGAGGGAGTCTGTTAACTCTTCTAGATGAGTCAGACGACTGAAGATAAAGGGTCACATGACTACTGTTGAGGGTGTCTGTTAACTACTCTAGATGAGTCAGACGAGTCAAAAAAAGGTCACTGTGATGAGGAAACAACGACAACAAACTTGCCGGTTTCCTGTTGGGCCCAGGATCCTTTAAATAATGACACGGCAGACGGGAGCTTGCTACACGAAACACAGACTTTATACAGACACGCTAAACGATACAGACAATTTACATACACATGCACGTGGGCTATAGTTCGGGAGTTGTCCTTCGATAAACACGTGCCTAGCACTCATGCAACACTCGCCCGTATGCATCGTCGTTGCGGTGCCCGTGACGGTGGTTGTGACGGTGGAGCGTCGTTGTGGCTACGTCGCTGCTGTCGCGCCGCACCTTGTCGCACCACGCCGCTTCTTGTCGCGACGTGGAAGCAGAAGAAAAACAGCAGGCCGGTAGAACACCAGGCTGGTAGAACACCAGACCACTGCTGTAGCTGGCCAGTAACGCCTGACCTGCAACGCCTCGGCTGCTAAAACGGCACGCTCGGTCGGCGGACAGGTAGCTCAGGCGCCCCGGTGGCCAGCAGGAAGCACTGCACCAGGCCGCTATCACAGCAGGCCGCTGGTACACAGGAAAGCCCAGCCACGAACTGGATCCCCGACCAGGTCCGCACGGTAGCTGGACACCCGGTCGCCGGTACCCGAGCCTGGAGCCGCCGTTTTGCAAGTTTGCGTTCGAGGCTGCCGCTCGCTCTCACGTTCTGCGTGCTCTCGTCTCTTCTTCGTTCGTGGCACGTGTCGTCATCTTCCATTACAATCATCACCAATCCGCCTCTTGTAGCCACAACACAATCATCATTCGAAGCAGGTCTTCTCGCCACCGCACGCCACTATCCACATCATCACAAGGGCCCCCCCCCCACTTAAGATAGTTGCCCTTAACTATTCTAAACAACACAGGAGGAGGGGTGCATGAGTGCAGGCACGTGCGAATAGTTCAAGAAAAATTCGTGGTCCACAGAAACAATTTACGAGCACACACAGATCACAAAACACGTTGAGACTTCGGAACACAAGCCAAAGTTCTCACGAAAGAAATGGAAAGTTCTACCGCAATGCAAAGTTCTAATAAAAAACTGCAGTACTGTGCGCGGCAATCATGATGGCACAAAATAAGTGTGCAAGAAACACGAAAAACCATTCACAGCTTTGTCACAGTCCGGAGTAGAGCATGCCGGTGCAGGGATACTGAATTATGTTACCCGCTCCCAAATTAACCGAACCGCGGATGTCTCAATCCTACGTACCGGTCTTTCATGAGTTAACCACGCACGCCAAGCAACGCCAGATGTGCTACGTCGTGTGAGGTCAGCAACTCCTATGTGCCTGACATATGCTTGCACAAAACAATTGTCTGGTATCCCTAATCTTGTTGGGATCTTAGAATGCAAATGAGCTGTTCAATTCCCTGAGTTAACTTTCTCATGATTCAGCGGAAGGTTCGGGACATTTCTCTGCTCGTCTCCGTTCACATTTGATGGTGAGTGAATAAGCGCTTCATTAAGTCTTACAGGCGATTTATTGTTATTCCTTGGGTTTACCTGACATGTTGAAGTGCTCACGCTTACGTCATGTACCGTTGAAGTCATTGCCTGGATACTAGGCATTTTCTTTGACATGATAGGTGAGTCCACTCTCATAGATTGAGAAAGATTGGCTGGGTGACTTTGCTGGCAATCTCTATCGCTGGTTATACCAGAGTACAAAGTTGCGTCTTGTTTTGTGTCATGGAGGACGGGGCTCACATGAACTTTCGTTTGCGGATCAGCCTCCTCGATTGAAGTGCATGGTTCCAACAAACAAGCAGTACCTAAAGACTTCATTGATAGTGAGTCACAATTCAATTCTTGCGATTTATCTTTGTGGCTTAGGGCAGTTCTTGCATTAGTTTTTTGAACATTGCAAGCTTCGTGATCATGGGAAGCATATAATGCTTGCTCACGCGTCAAGCAACGTTGAGCTGCCTCGTCGCCCGTTTCAAAACCCAAAGACGTTGTTGTGGGAGGTGGTGAAGATAAGGAAATCCCCCCATTTACAGCTTCACCATCAGATGGAATCATGCTGCCGAAAGTCGTAGCGCTAGTGAGCGCTTCACGAGCTGCGATCTGCAATTTGAGAACACATAGCTCTTCCTCATAACGCACTCGCTCAGCTTGAAGCTGCATTGCATGGCGAGCTTTTTCCATTTCCCTTTCAGCAGCACGCCTCTCGCACTCCAATGACCGCTGATGTTCCACCCAGTCTCTTAGCTCCGCTTTCTCTAGTCCCATGCTCTCGCCTAGCTCGATTAGTTCTTTTATATGCATTGCTTTCTTTCCTTGTTTGCAAGCTTACAACCTGCCTCGTACTCTCCAGTGGCTACGCGTCCGAACCTCTGGAGATTCGTGTGGAGGTCGTCACGTCGTTCGTCGAACAATGGCAGTAACTTCGGGGGGTTGAAGCAGGGTATCTTTGGTGACGATACGGGCGCGGCTGGGGCGGATATCTCGCTCTGCGCTCCTTCTTGAAGCTTGAGCTTCAGCTGCAAGATTTGTCGCTGCCTTCCGTCGGCTAACCGCTGACTTTCTGCTGCTGCTTTGGATACCTCTAGCTCAGTTGCTCGTTCGTCCCTCTGCCTAGCCTGTTCTTTTTCAACCCACTCGCGAAGTTCAGCGCAAGACAAGCCTAACTGTGCTGCAGTAGTGGCTAACTTGTCTAAATCCATATCGGATGTCTAGTGCTGCGTGTACACACCCGAATGCCGGTCTCCGCGTTTGGGATGTTACTAGCGGATCCTGGCAAGCTCGCCCGATTGTTATGAGGAAACAACGACAACAAACTTGCCGGTTTCCAGTTGGGCCCAGGATCCTTTAATAATGACACGCAGACGGGAGCTTGCTACACGAAACACAGACTTTATACAGACACGCTAAACGATACAGACAATTTACATACACATGCACGTGGGCTATAGTTCGGGAGTTGTCCTTCGATAAACACGTGCCTAGCACTCATGCAACACTCGCCCGTATGCATCGTCGTTGCGGTGCCCGTGACGGTGGTTGTGACGGTGGAGCGTCGTTGTGGCTACGTCGCTGCTGTCGCGCCGCACCTTGTCGCACCACGCCGCTCCTTGTCGCGACGTGGAAGCAGGAGAAAAAGTTGTCGCAGTTTCGCCTGAAAGGCGAAGCATCAATTGCGATAGCAAACTTCTAGAGAGCTATACGGAGTAATGATATTAGCCTTATCAGCTGTATAAACTTGGACATGCAGCAGCATCGGCAACACGCAGAACTGTTGTTGACGCCATCGGCGTTTTGCCCGCGTTCGCTCAAAATGCGTGCGGCGTTGGTGACTGTTGATAAGTGGTTCTTGAGGGAAAGGGAAAGGTTGGCGCTATCTTCTGCAGCCCTTGAGGGAGCACGGCTCATCGCCAATTGGTGACTGTTGCCGGAGATATGATAAGTGGTTCTTGAGGGAAAGGGAAAGGTTGGCGCTATCTTCTGCAGCCCTTGAGGGAGCACGGCTCAGCGCCAAACCTTTGATATAAATAGGCAGTTCGTGCCGCAGCTAAACGTCGCCTCCCCCACGGCCTCTCGGGCGTCGGAAGAAGGCGCGTTTGCTCTACATATATGGTGATTGTAAAGGAGAAAAGAGACGCCTACTTCTGCAGCCCTTAAGCGAGCACGGCGCAGAACGCGCGTTTGTTCTCCGCCGTGCGTTCACTCCCCGTGAAAGACGCGCCCCTCGCGCCCTTTCGGAACGCGGATGGCAACGAGTAGGTCGGACGCGCTCCGGTCGGCTCCTGCTGTTTCTCGATCTCTTGAAGGTTTATGAAGTGGTTGCCCGTGAACTTTGAGTGCATTATTTCAGTGAAGTGCTGCCGAACACGTGGATACCATTTTTTGGAGGTGGGTGGACTTTCTGAAATTTATCGCCGATCTTGTGCCGACCACGCCGAACTGAGTGCTAACACTAACTCTAAACGCAACGGTGCCAGTCGCGGCGAGACGCTGGGCCTGCTGCCGCTGGCCTGCGTTAGCCTGTAGGCGCTAGTTCACCGCTTCTTCTGCGATGGATAGTCAGGACGATGGGGACGATTTAGCCCCCGAAGGTTTTGGGAAAGATTCTGGCTGGATAACGGTCGCCAAGCGGCGCGTTTGCAAGAACGCTGCCGCGCGTCTTTGCGCCAACTCGTCCGCGGCCGACCCTGACGGCCAAGATACGCTGCCGAGCCGAAATAGATACAAAGATGCTAAAAGCAAGATTCTCCGGGGCAGCAAGATGCCACCACTATCGAAGGACGAAATGAAGATTGTGGTCAGACCCAGAGGCGGACTGAGTATTACCAAGGCAGGCCCCACAGTGGTCGCAGAAGCCATATGGGCTGCGACGGGTATCAGTACGACGGAAAGAGAATGGGACACTATGTGCCCCAATCCGATGCAAAATGTGATGGTGATCAGCACATCTAGCCACGAACACGCGGTTTGTTACACCGCTGTGGAGAACATTACAGTCGCCGGGCAACAGCATGAGGTGAACGCGTATGTTGCTGCGCCGCACGCCACATGCAAGGGGGTAGTTCGGCGCATTGCAATCGAGGACGGACCTGAGGTAATTTACCGGAAGATAGTCAACCGGAGAAATCCACTCGCGCTAGGTGCCAAAAGAATCAAGGATACTGGAACTGTGGTGGTGCTGTTCGAGGGATACAAGGTCCCAAATTATGTTGCATATGGGGGCACTCTGATCAGGTGCACGCTTTTCCGCAAACAGATGGATGTTTGTTACACCTGCGGACGCCTTGGACACCGCTCCGATGTCTGCCCGTCACCAGAGGAAGTGGTATGCAGGGGATGTGGAGTAACCAATCCCGATGAACAACACAGCTGCGATCCAAAATGCAAGTTATGCGGCGAGGCCCATCTCACCGCAGCTAAGGAATGCAAGAAACGCTTCCAGATGCCGTACGTGGTTCGACGCAGAAGAGGAGAACGCGCTCGCAACGCTGAGCAGGAGGAAAGAAGCAAGGCTTCACCACCCTTCAAGGATGATCAACACTTTCCAGCTATCTTCGGATGAAAGGCACCCACGCTCTCAAGAACTGGACTCATCGGCCCCATCCGGCACTTGAGGCCGTTCCCGATCCAGAGGGCGATCCAGATCCCGGGGACGCTCCATATCCCGGGGGCGCTCCTAGATCCAGAGGACGGACAGCGTCCAGAGGGACGAGAATCCGCATCAATTCCGGAAGCCGCATTAGGCCTGACAGCCGCACCAGGTCCAGTTCCAGACCCAGAGGGAACCAGACTGGAGCGGTTCCTGGATCGGCGGGAGCGACCACCTGGGCTGATATTATCCCTGGACGACCAGCAGAGGTGAGGTCGGGGGCATCCTCAGAGCATGCGACAGGAAGCGCGCATAAAATAGCACAACTTGAACGCGAGAATGCTAATATGAGGGAAGTTATTAAAAAGGTTACGTCCGAAATCGCGGAGATCAAACACGCGAGAAGAACGCGTCCTCCGCCTGCGTCCGCTCCGTTGGAAACACCCCAACCTATGGAGGTGCCCATAGCGGAGGGTGAACATGATGAGGCGAGACCCTCTAAGAAACGAGCAGTGGTTCATGAGCAGGATAGTCTTCCGGGACGCAGTAAAGTCAGAAATTCGAGAAATGTTTTCAGCGCTCAGCGACAGTGTAAGGCAACTGGCGGAGAAGGTCTCCCAGATAAAAAGTGAGATGGCCTTTCAAGCTCAAAGTATGAACAAACGGGTATCGAAATTAGAATGTTTCCTAGAGAACGTGATGTTGCCAATCTCTGGTCCTAATGTCAATGTCGTACCACATATTACCATTGGGCCCCCTATAACTAGCGACAATCCATCCGCAGAAAATGGGGGCAAAGGTAGAGAGCAACAAGATGGCGGTCTCAAATGATTTTTTTCGCATTTGGCAATAGAACTGCAGGGGCTTTCTTAAAAAGAAAGCGCCTCTGCAGCAGTACATTCGCAGCAATTCCGAAAAACCGCATGTAATCCTGATTCAAGAGACCCTGTCTGCTGAAGTGAATTTATCGGGATATCAATCGATTATCGGTCCAAGTGGGGGGAGAGGTGTATGCACCCTTGTAAGTCGTAAGCTCACGTACATCATTCACGACCTCGGAATGGACACCTGTAAGGCGGAGCATGTGATGATAGAAATCTTACCAGGCCAATTGAGACGCCACAGCGTTTTCATTCTTAACGTGTATAGTAGCCCCAATGACCTTCGCCAGCGTTTCAAAGCACTTCTAAGGAAGGCAATCAGCCTCGCAGGAACTAATCCTTTTGTGATAGCCGGAGACTTCAATGCCCCGCACTACACGTGGGGCTACATGTACAACACGGTCAAGGGAAAGGAGTTATGGCAGAATGCTACAGACTTGGACCTTACGCTCGTCACTGACAAGTCTTTTCCGACCAGATTGGGAACATCTTCCTGCAGGGACTCGACTCCGGATTTAACGTTCGTCAAGAATTTGTCTAAGGCGCAATGGACTAATACTGCTGTTGATCTTGGCAGCGATCATTATATCCTTTCTACACACTTTCCGACAACCCCCAAGAGGCAGAAGGAGTTCTTCTTCACGGATTGGGACAAGTTCCGCAAGATAAGGAATGAGCGCCCACCTCCAACCACCAGACTGAACCTGGAGCAGTGGATGGACCAGATCAGGGAAGATATCAAGAGTAACACTCACAACATATGCACGGACCTTCCCGTGGAAAAGATGGATAGTCGCCTCGCCCATCTACTAGAAGCTAAGCAGTCACTCCTCAATCGATGGAAGGGCCAAAGGCTAAATCGTAGACTGCGCAAAAAGATTGCTGAACTCAACAGAACCATCGAGGAGTACTGCCACACCCTCTCAAAGCAACAATGGGACGAGGTGTGCAACTCGGTTGATGGTCAAATGCGGAACGGTCGAAACTGGAATCTTTTAAAGCATCTTCTGGACGACACCAACACAAGGTCCAACCAGCAGCATGTGATGGCAAAGCTTCTGCATGCAGCCACACGAGTCACGACCACTGAGGAAGTCCTGAACAGCCTGGTGGAGAAGTACCTCCCCGTTGGTCCCCGGCAAGAGACATCGGTCGCCTACGCAGACTACCTTGGGCCACCCAACTCCGACCTGGATGCAGCCATCAGCACGGAAGAGGTTAGGAGGGCGCTACATGAGCTTAATAGCAAGTCTGCCCCTGGTCCCGACGGCATCACAAACAGGACTCTCCGAAACCTGGACGATCACTCGATAGCATACCTGACAGAAGTCATCAACGAGGCATGGAAGGCAGGCAAGGTTCCGGAAGCATGGAAGCAGGCGCTTACAGTACTCATCCCCAAACCTGGCAAGTCATCAAGCCTGGACAACTTACGACCAATATCGCTCACATCCTGCGTTGGCAAGGTTGCGGAGCATGTCATACTCAACAGGCTCACTTGGTTCATCGAACACGAGGAACTCTACCCCCACACCATGATTGGCTTCAGGGCAGGTCTGTCCACACAGGACGCCATGAAGCTCATCAAGTGTCAGATAATCGACAATGACACGCGGGACACTCGGGCCATCCTTGGATTAGATTTGGAGAAGGCTTTCGATAAGATATCCCATCCATTTATACTGCAATCTATATCCGAACTTGGCCTGGGAGTAAGATTCCATGATTACGTCCGGTCATTTTTGCACCGAAGAAGGGCGACTCTTCGCGCAGGAGACATGATGGCGGAAGAGGTGGAGCTTGGAACAAGGGGCACTCCACAGGGCTCGGTGATCTCGCCGACTTTGTTTAACCTGACCATGATCGGCCTTTCCAGGACACTCTCACGAGTCGAGGGCATCAGGCATACCATCTATGCCGATGACATTACCATTTGGTGTGTTGGAGGAAGTGACGGACAGGTTGAGAGTGCGTTACAGGAGGCCATCGAAGTCACGGAAAACTATCTTCGACCCACGGGATTGAACTGTTCGGCTAAGAAGTCGGAGCTTTTACTCTATCGCCCCATAAGAAGAGGTCGCAAGCCCATGGGCTGGGTACCACTGTCTGACAGCACCATTTCTCTTCGCACGGGCAAGGGAGACAAGATTCTTAGGGTCGACGCAATAAGAATACTCGGCATGGTAGTGGAATCTACTGGCTCTAACGCGCAAGCGATAATCAAGATCACGACCAAGACGGAGAACGCAGTACGTCTCATCCGAAGGGTGGCTAACCGGCATCATGGCCTTAAAGAAGACAATCTGTTACGGTTGATTAATGCCTTTGTGCTTTGCCACTTTGCCTACGTGGCGGCTATGCACCGATGGCAAAGAGCAGAGAGGAACAAACTAAACACGTTGCTCAGGAAGATCACAAAGTGAGCCCTGGGTATACCGATCTTCACCAACACCAATCGTCTCCTCCAGCTAGGCGTCCACAACACTCTAGAGGAGATAGCAGAGGCTCAGGAAAGAGCGCAACTTGCCAGACTCTCCACGACCGCCACCGGTAGGAGAATATTACAAGAGCTCGGCTACCCACCATCTGCAGAGGCACCAAGAAAATGCCAGTTACCACGGGACATACGAGATTTGATCTCCGTATCGCCGATACCAAGAAATGTACATCCTGAATATAACAAGGATAGAAGGAAAGCAAGAGCTTCCACCATACTCAAACAAATCCAGGCAGAGGGGCGTAGAGCCTGCTTTGTTGACGCGGCTGCATATTGGAAGGGGTGCTCCTTTTCTGCGGTAGTGGTGGATTCCAAACAGCGACTCACGAACTGTGCATCTGTACGAACCGGAGATCCGGCGATAGCCGAGCAGGTGGCCATTGCCTTGGCGATGCTTGATGACAGCAGCGACGTCATCTACAGTGACTCACGGTTGGCCATTAGGGCATTTCAATGTGGAGTGATCTCAGAACAGGCCTTTGGGCTGCTTCGTAAGGCAGGTCCGGATAGAATCAAGCATCACTTGCTTACTTGGTTCCCAGCCCACGTTGGGCACATGGTGGGTGTCCCCACGAACCTCAATGAGACGGCCCACGCTGCCGCGCGCGCACTGACTGACCGCGCTGGCGCTGTAACGGCCGAGGAGAGAGTTACGGATGGTAGGGACGCGCCCGCCACTTATAATGAACTTATTAAACACTTCTATCTTTCGCGGCGACAATATCCTCCTCCTCACCCCAAGCTCACCAGGCCTCAGGCACTGACATTCAGACTTTTGCAGACAGAGACCTATCCTAATCTGTTCACGTTACATGCGATATATCCGGAGATTCACACTGATAATGCGTGCCCTGCTTGCGGGAATAGATCAACACTTTCGCACATGCTCTGGGGATGTATCTTCATAGCAAGCTCTGACCTCAGCTCAGCTATGTGGGAGGCGGCTTTCCGCAGCCCACTCCTGGCTGAGCAACGTTGGGCTGTCCAGCAGGCCCACGATGCGGCCGGCAGGCTAGGCCTGTCGGTCCCGACGTGGGAGCGGCCCGCGACGTGCTAATACGCGTTCTGCAGGACTGAAACAATAAAAGTTATTCAATCAATCAATCAATCGCGCCCTTTCACTCGCACATACAGCGTTCGGCGCGCGGCGACGATTTCTTCTCCAAATGACGTCATGCGGAACCTCACGGCGACGGCGACGGCGACGCCGATGGCAGAAATCTACTTTTGAGTGTCCATATAATTGCTATCGCAATAAAACAGCAGGCCGGTAGAACACCAGGCCACTGCTGTAGCTGGCCAGTAACGCCTGACCTGCAACGCCTCGGCTGCTAAAACGGCACGCTCGGTCGGCGGACAGGTAGCTCAGGCGCCCCGGTGACCAGCAGGAAGCACTGCACCAGGCCGCTATCACAGCAGGCCGCTGGTACACAGGAGAGCAGAGCCACGAGCGGGATCCACGACCAGGTCCGCACGGTAGCAGGACGCCCGGTCGCCAGTCCTCGGGCTCGCTCAGCAAGGCTGGTAGCTCAGGCGTCCCGGTCCAAGCAGGAAGCACTGCACCAGGCCGCTATCACAGCAGGCCGCTGGTGCGTAGGAAAGCCCAGCCACGAACTGGATCCCCGACCAGGTCCGCACGGTAGCTGGACACCCGGTCGCCGGTACCCGAGCCTGGAGCCACCGTTTTGCGAGCTTGCGTTCGAGGCTGCCGCTCGCTCTCACGCTCTGCGTGCTCTCGTCTGTTCTTCGTTCGTGGCACGTGTCGTCATCTTCCATTACAATCATCACCAATCCTCCTCTTGTAGTCACAACACAATCATCATTCGAAGCAGGTCTTCTCGCCACCGCACGCCACTATCCACATCATCACAGTCACATGACCACTGCTGAAGGAGTCAGGTAACTATTCTTGACGAGTCTGACGACTCCATTAGTGTGTGTCGCGTTACGCATGGTGCAGGACTCTTGCAAATGGAGTAAACTAACAAATCCATTTAAGTCATTCGACTCTTGGCTGGCAGTGTCGAGCCGCTTTTCAAAACGAGTCCAAAACTTTTGCTGACAGAGCAAAGTTACTATTGTGAAAAAACAACATAGAATAATAATGAATCCATAGCTAATCTGCTAAGAAGCATGTGGCAGGTTAGCAACAAAAACTGAATATTTCAACACTTTGTTATTGTCTTCGGAAAGTGTCAAATGCATCAGTCATCAGAGAATCACCGTGTACACAAGACAGTTCTCCTTACTATTAAACTGGAATCAATGGCCAACCAAGCAAAACAGTTTTAAAGAAACATCCAATATGCACCTTGAAGCTGCATGTGTATGACATGCAATCGCACTCTGAGCCATAATGACACCCCAAAATAGTATGTCACTCCTGAAAAAGTTCAATTCACCCCAACACAAGTCATTAAGTTATAATATGTCAATAGGTTCTTAAGCTAAACCTGTTTCACTGTTCTCACATGCGTATTTTTATTTAGAACCTAATTTAACCTCCTATGCAAATAAAGTACACATGAATATAACGAAGGGCTACACTGGTGCAAAAAAGGAGAACCAGATAATGAAGTGCAATAAGAACAATATTGCAACTTAGGTTACATAATCTATGGATTACAAATTGCAGACAGTAACTGGTTGGCAATCGATAATCCAATTTAACAGTAAAAACAGCTGTCTTACCGTATGGTACTCTTGTTGGCACTTTTCCCACACAACTCATGCATGTTTCTTAGTTGAGTTGAAAATTGATCTGAAAAACACCATATTAAAAAGTTGTGCATCAATTTTATTCTTTCATACAATCTGCAACAGCGCATAAAAACTTAATAACTGAGAATACTAGAGAAAACATACAGCAATACTTGGAATGCCAGCAAACTTGGAAGTAGAAAAAATCGAGAAGAAGACAGCCACCTTCCTGTCACTTTGTCTATGTTCCAAGTTTGCTGGCATTCCAAGTATAACCATGTACCAACTAGCCCAACAAGCCACTCTCATGAACATACAGCAATATTTAAGCTAAACATTTTATTTACGTTGACATAAACACGTTTCTTTAAGACTATGTTTTTAAGACACCAACAATTACACTCATTGCAATAAGCACTAATACAAGATTTGCCATAAAGCAAACACGCTGGAAACATATGTAGCACAGGTAGCTGTATTTTGTTACGACAAAGATAGCGCATGAATGATGAGGACAAGGAAGGAAGCAGACCAGGTGTTAACTAAACTGTACCCAGCTACACACATGCAGCTGTAACAATACAATACACATGGTGCATGAAGACCCAAAAGACACATACAGAAAGTAAAGATGTGAGGAAGGCTTCTTCTACACATCACAAGTCAGGGTGTAAGAGCAGATTAGGTACCGGCTGTAATCTACCATCAGTAAATGCATTAAGTTACATCAGGTGCCACCCTTTGCATGTAACTCATATAAAGTTCTTGTGAGTTTTCTTGTTCTGATTTTTAACTTAGCAAGCATGACTAGTTTCGTAAAGCCTACCTATGCCTTGGCACATACAGAAAAAATGGGTTTTTATGAACACTGGAGGTCACAGAAGGTTGAATGACACATAACAGTAATTTTTAATTCTTTTGTCTGTGTGATTACTTACGACAGTAGTATTTTGTACAGTGAAAACATTCACACAATGCACAGTAGGCAGCCAAGTGTGAATATCTGTTTTTTATTTCTACCTTTCTCTGGTGTCCCCTTAAGTAACATTGGTGCAAAGGCTAGTCTACTCAACATAAGCGTTTTCACACAATAGGAGCAGCTGATAAGCCCCATTGATGGTGCATGAAATAAAACATTTTCTATGCTGAACTTTCCACTGCCGCTCCTATCTAGAGTGACTTTTTGTTTTGTTGTGTACTCTAGCAAATAGGCTACCTAGTTCATTTGATGCCGAAAGCAACTTTCACACAATAGGGGGATGTCACATTTTTTAAAATTGTATACAAACTTTAAAATCTTTTGGCTTGGTATCTTTATCTTTTCGTCGACCTTTAACTTTTGCCACTTTGCTACTTTTTTGCATCTGCAGACAGGCCATTGCACCAATGCTAAGCTAAGAAAACACCAGAGCAAGGTAGAAAGAAACAACAGATATTCATAATTTGGGTGCCCACTGTGCAATGGGTGAATATGTTTCAATGTACGACAGAACGACTTGGTAGATAAACATAACATCAAAGATAAGAAAATTTAACGTGAAGCCTGCGATATTAGTAAACGGGAAAGTTATGTGTAAATTAACTTTCTTGAATCGCAGTGATGAGGAAACAGTTTTTAAAATATGCGTCGAGGCAACCTACATCACTCATGCTCACAAAGGAAACAAAATAAAAACAAGCAAGATCACAAGAACTTCACACTTGCAACATACAAATAAGACACCTCACATAACTGATTTATGTATTTACTGAGGATAAATTACATCGGGCTAATAATCTGCTCTTAAAAGGTGACACTCAACGAGTAAAAGCCTTGGGTGGCCATTACTTTTTTATCTGTGGTGTTCAGCTCTTCTGAGCACATGCACATGGTATGGTACAGCTGCTTGGATGTAACTGGGCACAGTTGTGAGTAAACGCCAATCCTATTATGGTCCTACACTATCATTGTTATAATTTATAATAACAAATAGCCTATCTGGTCTATCAACAGTATTTTAAACAAGACATACTGACAGATTTCACTGTACATTGCTAAGGAGGTGAGTACATTATTTCAGATTTCAAGAAACAGTTGTGGGGCAGAACAAATGCTGAAGATCAAAAAATCTACGAATGACTAGTACCTGTATAATTAAATACAATGTACTAGCTCTTCCTGCAATGAATTTCTCTATTACCAAGACTCATAGGCTGAAAAAATAACTGGCAAGTATTTACGAAACTGACAGAGATTATAAGTGCGTGATAATTGCCAATGTCTTCTTAAACAAGATCACAACAATTAAAGTAGAATAACTTCAGCAAATAAACAACTTCAGCAGAATGCTAACATTGCACTATTGAGGCTAGTCAGTGCTGAACGTATAGCTAGTTGGTAAGAGAACTCAGACTGGCAGCCCTGAAATATTTGTTACCATACTTGGTGGAGCATGCTGTGCTGTTTCAGATATTACATTGCCTTTACGAAGCTTTTTGTAAGCCCTGTAGCACGATTTTGCGTGGAACAGAAATCTATTCTCTCATTGCTTTTGGGGATGTGTTTCTCAGACCTGGTGCTAGTCTATTTCTTACAAAGCAAAAATTCTTGAGTCCTGCAATTCTAATGCCTGTCGCTGCTATAAATATTTGTTAGCAAATATTGCCGCACGGTCTTGAAGCAGTTATGTTCAATAATTAGAGGCAGTCACCACTGAAACACTCAGTACAAAACACGAAACAAAGATATGGATTCAACTTGTAAATGTCGAACAAAGTGATATTCTTATCTGTGTTTCAGGGAACTTTTTCCCCCTGTTAGGGGACATTCACAAAATATTTAGTATTGTACTTCTGGAGAATGCAGGAAAACTCAGTGCTTAACAGCAGCCCATGGGAACACAACCCAGAGTCGCTTAGACAAGAGGACTTGCCTTCAACTTTGAAGGCAAGTCCTCTTGTCTAAGGGACTCTGGGCTGTCTTCCCAGCTATGGTATAGGTGACTATAGCAAGGGACACGTTTTGTTTATGAAATCTTGTGTTCAAGGGAGATGCTACTCTAAATGGTTTTAAAAATTTTTGTGTACTAGAGGTTTGAAAATTAAGCCAATTAGAGAGTTCTTCAAGTCGATTTCGTATATGTTATTTTTGTTTAGCTGCTACATTTATTCAGTTATGTCTTAAACAATGGCAGAATATGCAGTGATATTTGCGGGCACTTTCTTCTGTATTAAATTTTCATAAAAGCATTGTGCTGTAGCTAATTTAGCTCGTTATAGGCTCAAAGTGCCATTATCTATCCAAATAACATGTAAACTTAGTGGGACTAGGCAAGTAAAACTCAGTACACTTCAATTTTTTCACAGTCCCATGTGAATAACCTCGTGCACTTACAATTATCCGATACTAACGAAATTTGGCATACATACTCTTCTTGATATGTGGAATGCTAATATCTACTTGAAATTGCAATGTAATGCATAGAATGGATCACCAGTGGACCATAAGTTACAGAATGGATACCAAGAGAAGGGAACCGCAGTCGACGACGGCAAAAAACTAGGTGGGGCGTTGAAGTTAGATAATTTGCAGGCGCAAGTTGGAATCAGATAGCACAAGACAGGAGTAATTGGAGATCACAGGGAGAGGCCTTCATCCTGCAGTGGACATAAATATAGGCTGATGACGATGAATTTTTGCATAGTTTCAGTAATATTACATGCTGTTTGGGTAGATATCGGCACTTTGCGGTCTACAATGAGCTGGATAAGATACATCACGATGATTCTTGTGAAACTGTTATATACAATAAAGCGCCCGCAGATACTTTGCCACTGTGTAGGACATAACAAAAAAATGTAGCGGCTACAGAACAACCACTGACATACTTAAAATCTACAAAACTCTATCCAACAGTTGTTTTTTTTTTCAAATCTCTCACAGAACTATTTTTAAAAATTTATTTCGAGGAGCATTTCCCCTTAATATGTGGCTGCCAATGTATTCAGCCGAAGTGTTAGGCAATGCCTTCAGGCAGACCGTAGGGAGTTTTAGAAATAGCACACCAAAGCGTCTGCCTACAATGCCCCATACACTACTTGCATTCCTTTGTTCTTTCTTGCATTCTGTTCTATGCCACCATTTGGATCCCTTAACATTGAGTGCGCAAAACCTTAAACACCCCATTAATACATAAAATTTTTAGCCTGTAAAGGAATGGTGTGGAAATGGGTGCCAATAACTGTGTTGACAATAAACAAATATTTGTTCTCACATTAATGTAGCCAGTCATATAAAATATATCACAAATTTCGAAATGAATGCAGTAAGAACCTTGCTGATTGTCAAATTGGTGCCACGAACAAGATATTTTCAAATTTATGATTCTTAGTTTAATTCATTTCCCTCTAGTGCAGGGACTCTGGCCTAGAATCCTCAATGTGGTAGACTAACCCAGGCCTGGAAGGCAATATTTAAATCTGAAATAAAGACATACATCCCGCCACCCCCTGTCGTTGCTATGTCATCAGAAGTGTGTATCTATTGGCATATAGTCTGTAAAATAATTTTTACAGTAGCGTACATGTACCATTACTCTTTCATTCATAACTTCTGAAAATTAGGAAATATATGTGTCATTCAAAGCACTGCTGTAAACCTTCATGTTCGAGAAATGCAATACTCATAAGGTGTAACACAACCAACGTCTGCATGAAACCTACAAAACCGTTGGCATTCTTAAGTGTGGCAAACCCATTTGCCACGCTGACGAATGCCAAGGGTATCATGGGTTTCATGCTTCAAACATCCGCCAGTGCCACTGGTATCATTGCAGTGAAAGGAAGTCACATCACTTATGGTGGGCAGCCAAGTTTCCATACTTTAATACTGTTTTCTTTTTCACGCTCCTATGTTCTTTCCTTTTTTCAAAAATAATAGGTGCTTGAAATAAGTGTCGCATGTTCCTCTTCAATTTATCTTGCCATAGAGGCCTAGTTAATTAAAATGTTTCAACATTCTACAGCGCTGCAAATTAATAAATGAACAAAACATGACGTAAGTCAGCGTTTTAGCCTTATGCATTACAAAAGTTAAGAACCTATCAATTACATACACAAGTACAAAAGAACTACGAGACACTGGGCATAAATACATATATAATAGAAGGAGATGATGCTAAGAATTCCAAGAGAAAGCAAATATTAAATATTGGGCACTAAACACACATAAATTATAACAGGAGTATTTGCTAGGAATCTTAAGGAGCAAATATAATGTCAAGCCCAGCGAACACTTCACGCCAATATTTGCTCATGGTTCGATAAGTGGTCACAGCTGGGGATGCTGTTTGGATAGATGGCAGCCGAGGTACAGCTGCGAAATAGGTGAAGCATGTAGAGGGGTCACCAAGTGTTGAATGCTGGAGCAAAACAGGTTGCCTTGATCCCTGGCATCATCTGACCTCAATGCATAGAGTCTGGTTATGCGTCCTTTCCAAGAGGCCTGGCTCAAGTGTGTGGCACAGCTTGGGTAGAATTTCGCGGCAACCTGAGAAACAGAAACCCCCCTCTATAAGCACCATATTATTCTTCACCGTAGGCTAATCTGAAGCTTACCATCTATGATGGTAAGCTAATAATGAAAGCAGACACAGGTCACCAGACCGAAGGTAAATAAATGTGCAAAAAGTATAAATAAATTTATACTTGGTAAAATAATACCAAGAATTCCACTTTTAGAATAAAATAACCTACAGCGATTAAGCCAACAGCAGCTGTACTTGAAATTTTTACATGTACATTACAATAGCTAAGACAGGTTTAACTTGGGTGGATTCATATGCAGCTTACTGGGAGATAAAACTTTGCAATGAACTCATTTCTGCTTGCCAAATATACAAATACAAATATACTAACATAAAAATACAAATGAAAGGACCCTTTTTATCATAAAACACAAGACACAAAATAGACAATCCAGTAATAATATTACAAATTCACCACAGAAGACACCTCGCTTTTGAAAGAATAGTTGGTTTCACTATATAAAGGTTGCAGCAAATTCATGCTTTTAAATAGTAACAGTGAAAATAAAGATTACTTGAGAAATAATACATTATATATAGGTTTAGATTGTTAGCTAATGTGTTTCTGACCTGCAGCGAAAAAGACATTAAATTTATTTTGTTTCAACGCTTATACAGCATTGTAGTGATTTTATTATCATCGGTAATGTACCTGAAACGCTAGCGAATCTTCAAGATACAAAGCTGTCTTCAACGTTTTCGACTTGTCTTCGGCAGCGAATGTCACACTGGTGCTACTATTCTTTTTCTACACTTCAAGCTATGCAGTACTTGTTATTCTGCGGATTTTCCAATGGGACAGGCCGCTCATTACTAGGATCGATAAAAACGATGTTTCTCCTAGCAGTACAGCTTTGTTATAATATCAGATGCTCTCCTGAAGCCTCCGGCTGCCACTAGTATTTTCGCATGCATCCGCGCGCATGTCTGTAACTGCCAAGAGAAACGCCGCGCAAAATGTAACCAAACCGGAAGGGCCGAGCACACGCCGTTTGTAAACTCGAACAAAAGCTGATATACTCACCTGAGACGTTAAGAGAAAAATGGCAGGGTCACTTCATGCTGGGAGGCTGGCAGTCTGGCAGGCTGGCAGTCACTCCACGCTGGCAGTCCAATATGCATCTGACCGTCTCTGTGCGTTACTCTCTCTCACATCACAATGACAGACAACGTAGTGCAGACCGCAACACTTCGGTTGCTTGCCACGGTCCGGGGAGCTGCACTTGTTCGATGTCGGCAAAGACGAAATCGGCGACACGCTGCTGCTGGCCGTCCTTGTCGTCGCAATCACGTAGCACGGAAAGAAGCTCCGACTGTAACTTGCGGTAACGTTCGGATGCAGTCACCCCTAACGCAGTGCTTTCAGAGCCATTCAACAACGACAGCGTGCTCGCACACGAGCGGCTCGCACATGATGCAACACAAGTACAAAATGGCGCCAGGCTTTTGATGGCTTCGGCTAGAGTCACTCTACTTCGGCTTTGGATCACTTTGGGGCCGCACAGCACATGAACTAGTTTCGGTTTTCCTTCCTCGCGTTGAAAAAAAATTGTTTTGCTCACTGACAATTTTGCTTCACGTAAATAATGGTCACAACTGAAAGAGCCATGAATTTAAACAAGGTAGAACTATTCTCGTTTATTGGTGATAGCGATTATATGGACACAACCGGTGAAATTTATCTGTTGGCGTTGCCGTGAGCTTACGTATGAATTACAAGTGCGATAAGATGCCATCCCGCGCCGTTGACTGCGCGCGTGAGAGCAAGTGTTCGAGGGTGAGCCGCGATGGATAGTGGCTTGATGGGCGCGCAATGAAACGTGATAACACGCGCGAAAGCCGGGGGAAAGGAAGGCTTGGTTTAGCGCGCCACTCCTCTTGCCGTTGCTCTGAAACCGGTATTGCGCCACGCTCGCCCTGTTAGAGGTAATCTCCGATGTGTCCAAAAGCGGGGTGAGCCGACGTAGCGTAATTTAAAGTTTCAGAGACGCGTTGAAGGAAAGAGGCAGCAGAAACGTTCGGTTCCCTCTGTTTGCGCCAGCGCCAGCGCTGTGACAGCAAGCGTTCGCGATCAATTGAGTGAGCACGTGCGCGCGTGACCTCATGCTTGTAGTAATCGAATGTTTACTGCAATTTATACAGCCGATGAAACTACGAAGCTTGCTTCGTGCAGTTGTCTAATGCATTGCTATAGCTATCAAAGTTTCGACTCTCGGGGGAAACTGCGACTTTTTTGTTATTATATTTCTAAGAGGGCTCAAAATCTGTGTAGTGTACGCTGATGTTTCTTTCTGGTCGCGGAACGCAAGGAACCGCGGTAGCCCAGTGGCTGTGGCATTGTGCTGCTGGACTCGAGGTCACGGGTACGATTACAACCGCCGAGGCCGCATTCCAATGGGGGCAGAATGCAAAACCGCTCGTGCACCATGAATTCCGGGCACGTTAAAGAACCCGAGCTGCTGAAAATTAAACTGAAGTTTCCCATTACCGTGTATTTCATAATAAGATCTCGGTTTTGGCACACAAGCCCTCAAGATAAAAGTTTTCATCACAGAACTACATTTACAATCGGCACTGTTGAATGCACGCACGGAACTTGTTACCTGGTTGATGTGCTCTGTTTAGTAGCCAATCTTTTTTTTTTAGATTTACTAATGGTCATAATCCAATGTGACAAATCCTGGTATTCCTTAACAAAGGAAACCAGCTATCGCTTAAGCATGCGAGCTGTCAACAGACATGGTCAAGGAAAATCCACATTGCAGAACATGGGACGAAAGAAGTCGAGGTTTGGACGTAAGCCCGTCTGGTCGGGAGGCATCATGAAGAAGGGTAAAAAAGGACACCGACCACTGAAAGAATGCAAGAAAAGACGTTGTCGCTTCCGTGACGGGAGCCTTGTTCACAATCTGTAGCCTTGTTCAGAATCTGAACAACAGATTGTGAACAAGGCTACCGTCAGGGGAGCCGAAACGTCTTTTCTTACATTCTTTCAGTGGTCGGTGTCCTTTTTTTACCCTTCTTCATGGGACGAAAGAGTGAGACATTGCATTACAACCAGGACATAAACCCTGATGGTCTGCCTAAACGAGAAGCAAGCACAAAGCCAGAAGAAATTATCTGGTATTTCTTTCCTGCATTAAAATCTTTCGTCAATTGCTGCACACCAAGAAGTCGCGATCTTTCATGACGACTCTTCGCAAGCCATTGGGAGTCAATTGACTCATGCAGAAGGGTTGACCCTCATTTTGTGACTCTACTCACGCAAAAGGGGGTCTTAGCACAGAAAAAGAGAGTCACGTTGCTGTGACTCACTTTTGACCCGTTTTTTTTCTTATAGTGTAGTGAAGTAAAATGAATACTCGCCAAAGGAAAGACCTGTATTGGAAAAAATTTGTCGCAGTTTCACCTGAAAGGCGAAGCATCAATTGCGATAGCAAATTTGTAGAGAGCTATACGGAGTAATGATAGTAGCTTTATCAGGTGTATTCCCTTGGACATACAGCAGCACCGGCAACACGCAGAACTCTTGTCGACGCCGTCGGCGTTTTGCCCGCGTTCGCACAAAATGCGTACGGCGTTGGTGACTGTTGCCGGAGCCTCTGATATAAATAGGCACTTGATGCCGCAGGTAAACGTCGCCTCCCTTCCCTCCTCCTCCCCCCCCCCTCCGCGCCATTTTCTTCGCCGTGCGTTCACTCCTCGTGAAAGCGCGGTCCCTCGCGCCCTTTCACTCGCACATACAGCGTTCGGCGCGCGGCGACGATTTCATCTCCACTGACGTCATACGGAACCTCACGGCAACGGCGACGACGACGGCGACGACGACGGCAGAAATCTGCTCTGGAGTGTCCATATAATTGCTATCGCAATAACAAAACAAATCTTGACGTTCCGGGTCCCTTACGGGACCCTCGATCACAATGAAAGCAAACGCAGTGACTCTTTTTTAAATATGGGATAAATGGAGCAGTGCGCGTGTGTAGATTTCGGGCAGATTCCCACGTGTCCTTTTTATCTCATGTTGCGTCACCTGAATATCCAGTGATTCATACGTTAGTCTTTTAGGCAATTTCTTTTCTGTGGTGAATAATGGATACCGATTCCCAGTCCATGCAATTACCTGTGTTCTCGTGCTGTTCTCACAGAGCGTTTGAAGTTGAGTTGCCCTTGGCGGCAACGTACGGATGCTGTTTTATGCGTTTTTTTAATCACTGGTCTCGGTAACGAAAGCCACTATCAAGCGACTGGAAAACGTAATTTTGTTCTTAGGACGCGCACTTCAGACTGCGTACCCGGTGGCTGTTCCGGCATTTTGCTTCATGCCAACACTGTGGCCGCCGGAACTCAAGAAAAAAACGTCGCTATCAAGAAAATAAGTTCGCTTTTCTTTTGGCTGTGCGTACGAATGTTCCCGCAAGAGCCAGGGGAGTGACAAGTGTGCACAACCTTTCCTCACACAAACTTGATTATGCAGAACGAAGCCTTCCCAACCGAGGCCTCAACTTTAACACAGGCGCATTATCGGACGCAGCTAAGATGGCCTGTGCCGTCGAACAAGCAGTTCGCTTGGTTGACCCAAAGAAAATAGACGAGGCAAGAGTACAGGCCATCGGTGTTCTCTAAAAGCTGCGGTCTGCTAAGGGAAACCCGTTGACGTTGCCGGAAAGGCAGGCCCTGAAACGGTTGAAGGAGAACAAAAAGATAACTATTCTTCCTGCGGATAAAGGGAATGCAACCGTTATTCTCGACCGCACTGACTGCGTCTCAAAGATGAAGGACCTGCTTCAGGATCATAAAACTTATACATGGATACGTGACCTAACTCAAAAAATCGAATGTGAGCTGCGGAAACTTCTTGTCAATGTCTTTCAGTTGGTGCCACCTGAGCGTAAGCACCTTTACTACAAACTGCTACGCCATAACGAGTGTGCGCCTGCAATTTATGGTTTGCCAAAAGTGCGCAAACCTGACGTACTTCTGAGACCGATTGTCGACTTTACCCGTTCACCTCTTCACAGGCTATCCTGCTAACTTCACATTGTACTACGCCTGCTAGTTGTGAAAACTTCGACGTTTGAGAAAAACTCAAGACATTTCGTGGAAAGGTTAAAAGAGTGTACAATCGGCGAAGACCACATCATGGTCCCACTTGAGGTAAAGTCTATGTTTACGTGCGTGCCTGTCGATTTTGAGATACAATGCTGCAGAGAAGCACTGGAACGGGATTCCTCTTTGCCCTCTCGCACGCCTATTCACGTTGATGACATATGCCGTCTGTTGAAAGTTTGCCTCAAAAATGTCATAAATACGCACTTTTTATTCAATAAACATTTCTACATTTTGGGACCGCCATGGGGGCTTCTGTATCAGTCGTGTGCGCTAATCTAGCCTTAGAAGCAATCGAGGATGGCGCATCTTTCTCCACTGCTCCAAAATTCTTCGTCCATTACGTTGACGACTGTTTCTGTGTTAGTCGCCGCAGTGAAGTCCAAAAGTTCCTGGCCCACCTCAACTTATTCAAGCCCAGTATTCAGTTTACGACAGAATATGAAGAGAGCAGCCGCATAGCTTTCTTTGATGTTCTCGTTGAACGCATGGATACAGGTTTCGCCACAACGTTATATCAAAAGCCCACGCACACGGGAATATACCTCGATTTCCTTTCCGTACACCCAAAGGGTCCTAAGCGCTCGGTCGTGTCATCCCTGTTCGATAGCGCCTTCTGCTCTGTTCGAGCCCTACACGATGCAGAGCAGAATTGGACTCGGTACGGAAGAACTTGTCAAATAACGAATACCTGCCTCAAATGCTAAGAAAGCAGGAACGTCGTGCCTTAGCGCCCATCCGCGAAACGGTTACAGAGAAGTGGAAACGCGCAGGCATTGCGTATGCGCGAGGCGTAAGCGAGGCTTTGGCAATAGTTTTCAATGAGTACTACGTTTGGGTTGCACATGTCCCGGTCAACCAAGCTACGTGGTCAAACGATGCGCGCAGAAGACCCCTTGGAACGATCGAGGTACTACGTTGTTGTGTATAAAATACCGTGCAGAAATTGTGACGCAACCTATGTCCGCGAGACCGGTAATTTCGAAAAACGCATAAAACAGCATCAGTGCGATGTCATCAAGGGCAACTCATCTTCAAACGCTTTGTCAGAACACCACGAGAACACACACAGGACATTGCATAGAGTGGGAATCGGCATCCATTATCGCCACCGAGAAGAAACTGCCTGCAAGACGAGTGCTTGAATCACTGAATATTCAGAGGACGCAACATGCAATAAACAGGACACATGGGAATCTATCCGACATTTACACACTTGTACTGCGCCAGTTATTCCATATTAAAACAAGAACCACTGCGTTAGCTTTCATTGTGATCAAGGGTACCGTACGAGACCCGAAACGTGAAGTTTTATTTTCCAGTGCGTGGCCTTTCCATTGGCCAGTGTTTGTTTTATTTCACTATAGAATGAGCAGGAAGACATAACGGCAAAGTCGACTGTGTGCATGAGTACTTGAATGGTGATCCGGCCACTACATGGCAAGATTGTTGGGTGTGCGCCATGATGTAGCTTTGGTTGGTAACCTGGTGGAAAATCCGCCAGGAACTGGACGTGACGGTAAAGCGGAAGTGGTGGCGAGATGGTCGCCAGTACGGTCCTCACTGCAACCTCAGCGCAACTTAGATGTGCAGGCGCTGGCGACAGTGCATGAGCGGACAGAAATCTGTCAAAGGTTAGGAGTAAAAGATTGCGTAGGACTTGGAACTGCAGTCAGTAGAGACAGCTGTCGAGCGACTTCGCCACGAATGAAATCCTTCATCTCGCAGAACAGAGGGCCGAGGTCGTCAACTGTGGTAAAGTTGGAAGCCGCGGCATGCTGTGAGGAAGAACGCCAGGTCAGGAGAAGCTGTCAGTGGATTTCATCATAACTGCGACAAAGGTCAGCAACTTCAATGAGGGCTAGTGGGTTTTCGAGAAGACCATTTGAAAGGCGTCATCTTCGATCGCCTTCATGATATGACGGTCTTATCGGATTCGGTCATTGATACATTGAAGCGCTTGCAAAAGTCGACAACGTCTCTTATGGAATTGGTGAATGTCTCACGGGGTTGTTGGAAACGGTCGCGCAAGCGCTCTTCGGTACGAAACTTTCGCAGCGCCGGTCCGCTGAAAACTAGCGCGATGCTCGTCTTGAAGTCGGACCAGGTGCGAATGTCAGGTTCATGGTTGCGAGAACCACATGTGCGCTTAACCCGCGAGGTAGAAGAGCGCGCTATTCAATTTCTCAGTATCGTCCCATTTGTTTTGGGCACTTGCGCGTCCGTAGGATGAGAACCATTCTTGAACGTCGTTATCACCGGAGCTGCTTAAGATGGCTGGATGCCACTGACGCAGCGAGCCAGGACATAAAAGGTTGGGTGAGGCTGGCGGTGGTGTTTGGCGTGCGTCGTCAGGCCATTTCGTCAGGCGGCAACTTTTGACTGCGGAGTTCGAGGGTTGCGGAAAGCCTAAGTACTTGCACCGAATATTAAGGCAGTTCAATTCACAAGCGAGAACTATACACTGGCTGCTATATTGATCTAGCGCCAGGCACTAAGCGCGCGAACTCTCTCCTCGAGCGGTGCGCCCTAAGCACACGCCTGTCTTCTTCACTACAATAATTTAGTGGCAGACATTTGAACGCCATCGTTACGTATGCTGAATGGATACAACTAACAGTGAATTCCAATTCGCATAGGGCCGTATAAAAGTCCGGAATACAAACATCAAGGATATCTTATAGGCCAATTCCGCCATTGTTATTTTCCTCATCGCAGACGTACTTTTATACAGAAATGGTCATTAAACCTTCTTCACGAGAAATGTTGTAAGTCTGCACGGGCCTAGTTCTATTTGAACAAAGCAATAAAAGAGTCAGATAGGCTATTCAACGTAATGTATTTGTAACAGCTAGGGCTGAAAACCACTTATGCGCTTGTAAGGACAACCAAACAGCACTGTGAGCCCGCCGTATAATGAAAAAAAAAATTCTCTTTCAGTAGAAACACATGTCCAGGATAATAACAAATGATCTAAAATCAACGGCTGGAAGTATGCACGAACAACGCGATAGGAGGACTGACTATTGGGCTAGTCGGTCGTGCATAATGACTAAGGTAATGTGGCGCAAATTCTTAATGGACACAGAGAACAAAGAGGACAAGGACGGGTGCTTTTTACAGAAGCAGTCAGCTTGTCCTGTGGCGCAGAATCTAAAAGGTGGCGCTATGTCTACTGAACACGCAATGCCTACATTTTAGAGCGGTCTTAATAAACTCTGCAACTTCACACGAGTTCTTCAAAAGTAAGTAGCTCACGTTATCTTTCCCATCCAAGCACCCGTCCTTGTCCACTTTGTTATTTGTGTCCCTTATGAATTTGCACTAATTTGCCATAGTTATTACCCACCCGATAGCGCGGCCAGTTCTGAGGTCTATTCAAAATTGCAGCGAGTTCTGCGTTGTAGAATGCAAACTACTGCGGTTATGGACGCAGACAACGAGTTTTTTTTTTGTAGTCTTTCCATAATTAGTGGGCCTTACAGCTGACTTATGAGTAGAGAACGAATGCCTTGGTTGGTTGGAATATTTGTTTTTACAGAATATATTGTTTTTGCTTTTTATCTCTTACGGTACCACTTTTTCGAGCATGACGTTCCACATGAAAACCCTTCTTTCTCCCTTGTTTCGCATTGGGTTCTCATGTTAAAAAATAATTTATCATATTTCGGGAATGGTTTCCATCGAAAACACTACAGAAGCTTGAGAACGAGCAAAGGCGGAGGCTGCGCCAAATCCTTAATGTTAATTCAGGTTCGTCAAAGCTGTCAGGTCAGTCTACTTGACCAACTGTTGTGCTAAATTTAACGATTGCCTATGCAGCAATGGTTGGTCAAACTTTGCACCAACCAGATTACAAACATTTCTTTGTGTGTATCGTTTCTTTTCCAGATGAAAGAAAAAGGAGACCAGAGTCCATGAGGGACGCTGTGATAAATATATTGAAGACCTTTCATTTAGACAACTGGCCTGTGCCTACTGGGGAAAAAGCGACATCAGTTAAAATTTTGAAACATACGGGTCTTAGACCTGTGGCAACGATAAATGTGGTTGGCAGTGAAGCACACCAACGATACCTGTTGTCGGTAAGTTGAGCTATGGAGGGGATGAATATATTCAAACATTTCCTCGTTAAAGTTGAGACTAAACTTCCCACTTCTAAATGTTTAACATATTCATACGTTCTTTTCATCTGTTGCACTATATATGAAGTATAGAGAATCTTCTAGCCTTAACAAACGCTATAATTTATTTTCCCGTTACCATGCAATGAAACACGCTTCTGCGAAGAATTCTGCTCATTAGAGCGTTAAAGCGGTTGCAGCAAATATGCTCAATCATGTGACATTATGATGCCTCATGGGTCCTAACCCATTGTTTGATAAGAAAAATATCCACGAGGCCATTGCTTTTCTACTTATTTTGTATGGAATATGTGTGTTCTTTATGATATCTCCATCTTTTCTATATGAAATGTATGCTGTAACCTATGATGTTAACATATTAGGAAACAATTTCGCTACAATTATTATACGAAAATATATATGCGACAGCTGAGCGTTTGTTCTCAGAGGCGCCGTTTTTATAGAAGCATTCCTGGCATGGCTATCGGTCATTACTTGAGGTCAAGGTACAAATTACGGCTGTACTTAAACGCACATTTTGACATATGTGTCACGCATATTGAAAAAGTAAGACATTTCTGAAAGACATTATCTTTACTACATAGCTATTATTTCGTTCAAGATGGAGCTGAATAAGAATCTGTTGAAGGCTGGGTGCGAATGTTTGTGTGCTTTGTTTCCGTTTAACCATTGTCAAATGGATGTTATCTCTTTGTTAAATTGTTGTAAACTGACCACAGCCAAAAGTGGTTTTTTTAAATATTCTCCTTCTAAACAAGCGTTTTCCCACAATAATTTTAGCTGTGGAACATAGCCAAGTTAAAATATTCAATAGTGAAAGTGCAGCTTCATTCTTTGTAAGGGCGTGCCTTAGCGAACAGTTCCGTCGACTAAATGCGCGCCGAGGCCCCTTTTTTTTTCGTCTTTGAGCGCTACTACACTATATGCTCTCCTAAGCCTGGCCCTTGCGTTGACTGTCAGCATTTCTTGAATTTCTAAGTGCTGTAAATCGGTGATCGATGTGTAGTAAGAGTTAAGAGTAACAGCTCCATAAAAAACAGCATTGGACACTCGCAGGAGTATTTAGTTTTGAATATGCTGGGCGTCTTTGTTAGCGGTCACAAAAGGTGCTTTTGATGACGGAAAATTTCTAAGTACACTATAGGGGCAGGGAGAAGAGATAGTTGGGATGGCCGCATGGTGGTCAAAATTTGACTGCATTAAACATCTAAGCGGGCTGCAGGAAGCTGCCCAACCTCCCGAACATATTCAGTGCATATGGGCGGAGTTTGGGGTGGGCAGGGATTACTTGCACAGCGTTTTCTTTTCTTTTGTACCTCCTGTGACCGCTTCGTATCAATTATCGATCATAAATTAGCCAATGGTCACAATACATATTGATATCTCTATCGAACGCTGCTACCCTTATTTATTTACTGCATGGTCGATCGACATCTCCGATCACTTGATGATTGTTTCCGAATAAAAAAGAGCACCATATGGTTGCCTAAAAAGAGCAGTGGATACAAAATTTGCTAAGAAAATTTCAATATCGACACTTTGCCTACACTGCAAAAAAAAAAGAACACCGCATATCTACGACGTGAATGATGATGAGTAGGCGAAGCACCGGGGGATCATTCGGGTAACCGTACAATGAACCATATTCAATTCACAAATTGTAGCCGTGGAGTCCACAAGGCGGATCCACTTGGAACGAATTCGCGGGATGACACCAGTTTCGAGATATTAATTATCGAACTTTGCGGAGAAATGCATTGGCGTTCCAGTTATCTTAACAAAACGTCGCTTTATGCATTCAGGCACAAAATAACTGGAACGTCGATCCATTTCTCCGCAAAGTGCGGGAATTAATATCTTGAAACTGGTGTCATCCTGAGAAGTATTTCCAAGTGGATCTGCCTTGAAAACTCCTCGGCTACAATTGGTAAATTGCAATATGGGCCATCAGGTAATTAGTTGAAAACCTAATGAGTGAATTATTCTTAATGATTCGATTATGCATTTCAATTTCTTGTGCAAGTAATGTCCGCCTCTTCGAATAGACCAGCTCATTAACTAGAATTGGGCGATCTGCAACAGGCAACCTTAAATAAATTTTGAAAGTGTTCGCTAAAGCACCCTGTAGATATATATATAGGGTATCTCAGCTATCACGCAGCTCAATTTAAAAAAATAGGAACGGCGTTACGCGAAGCCAACGGAAGTTGTAGGGCAACATGAAAAACTCCTGATACAGCTTTCTGTTGCTCCATAATTGCTACAAAAATGTGTTTTTCCGAGTGTGAAAGAAGCCCGCGAAACCACGCAGAATTGCCGCACGACTGGCCGCTCGAGGCACTTTGAGTGTATCACGTAACGCATCACGTAACGCCTCTGTTTTTTGAATCATGCTGCGTGATAGCTGGGCCACCCTATATATACATATATATATATATATATATATATATATATATATAGTAAACAGAAATTATCCAGGCTACCTTTCAGACGTAGAGAATTTGAGCGGTGCTACGAGATTTACAGAAGTGTTTAATTTCAACAGGTTTGGCTGGTGGACCGGTATTCATAAGGGTTTACAAAGAAAATGCCACTACGCCACTGATGTGAAGACAGCAGACAGTGTGCCTGCTCGTTCTGACATACATCAAAGAGAGAGGGATAGTGGTTACAGTGATTGACTCGTTCTAGGCACTTTGACAGATTTACAGCAGCCTTATTGGCAGCGACACAGGGCAAGAGGAGGATGGAAACAAAACAGACACAGCTGAGTCATCGAACTTGGTTTTACAGCGAAGCTGTAAAACCAAGTTCGCGTCCGGCTAACTTACAGCGAAGCTGTAAAACCTATGGTCGCGTCCGGCAATAGAAAAAAAAATCTCATTGGCCGTATGCTGTATGTGCGAGTGAAAGCGCGCGAGGGCGAGGGACGCGCGCTTTCACGGGGAGCGAACGCACGGCGGAGAGCAAACATGACTACCCAGTCGAAGGGGAGCGGTGGGCGAGGAGAGCATCGAGGCACCCTAGACTGTGCGTATCCGTGCGCGCTCTCCCACTGCGGCGCATGCGCGCAGCCCTGCCTGCCTCTGCCGCCTGTGCCGTCGACTCTCTCTGGCTCTCGCCCGCCTCTCCTCTAACAGTGTCGACAACGGCGTTTAGCCGTTCCTTCACGTAGCCAGCGTTTTGACAGCGGTTGTGTGCGGTCACACAAACAACGCGCACAACTGTTGTTGACGGTGGCGGCGTTTTGCCCGCGTTAGCACCGAACGCGTGCGCCGTTGGTGACGTGTTTATGAAGAATGTGCCAACCTTTACCGTACACCCTATGACGGTGTATCGTAGCGACCATAAGGCTGTGGTCCCTAGGGTCACTAAATAAATGAAAGCCACCGGATGATATATATTTCCCATGCTTTAATAGTTCGAATAACCAATTACACCATCACAAATTAATAGTCACAATTGTATATATATAATTCCCACCATAGTACAGCTTCGCTGGTCTTCCATCCCCACCCCAGTGGAAGGGCTGACAGTTTCTTGCATATAAAATTAACGAACATCTTGACCGTGATTCCAGTAATGTCGTGTACAGAATTACATGCGAGGTGTGTCAGCAGGCATATGTCGAACAAACAGAGACCCATATCTCCTGCGTTTCAACAACCATCGCGCGCATGTAAATCGTCTGGCCCAATCTACCATTTTCCAGGCACGTTCGACTGCCAGATCACTCCTTTGAACGGGTGAGCGTCGTGCTACTGCAGTCTGGTTTCCAACACACCCGCGCACGCGAGCAGAGAGAATCTTTTTTTTAATTCCTAAATTTCGAACGTACGCTAAAGGAATTATTGAGAGTCCGGGGCGACTGACGTGCCTCCGGAATATGCAGTGATAGAGGGTAGCGCGCATACGTGCTCTCTATTCGAAAATTGCGACGCTGGCAGCCGCTTGCTGTTATCTCCATGTGCCCCTCAGCGGGTGAGCGGAAAATTAATGAATACAGTTTCCACTGCCCTGCCACTCAAGCAGTCATTCCCAGTGACTTATTGCCCCTTCTAGGAATCCGCACGAGCTGACGTGGTGTCGGTTGTCCTATAAGCGTTCGCAAACTGCAAACACATGGAGACCCCTAAAACTGGGAGCCCAAGGAAGCACTCGCCACTGCAACCCCTCGTATTTTCTTTCACACTTAAGCTGGACCACGGGGATCGCCGGAGCGGGCCGTGCCTTAAATATGTGTATTGTGACACTGGGCTACTTCCCGCAAGTTGCGCCTTTTTGCCTCCCTTCCGGGCTCCTTCCCTATTATGCCCCCACGCCCTGTTCAACTTGCCCTCTCTCCCTCTACAGCGGCGCACGCGCTCTGGTACTGCACAGCGACCGTTTTCTCCTCCCTGTCCGGAGTAAACGGGAACCTAGCTACCACTAAGCTCAGCCCCTCTGCCGTTCTCCGTATTATGGCTTTTCTTTCTCTGTTCTTTATTTTCTCTTTTTCTCCCTCTTGTTCTTTCCGTTTTCTCACTGGCCTCCTTGCCCAACATATATGGGACTCCACCCGTCTCTTGCCCTCTAATGTTGCCAATAAGGCTGCTGTAAATCTGTCAAAGCGCTTAGAAAGAGTCAATCACCGCCACCACTGTCCCTCTTTGTGCGATGTATGTGAGAACGAGCAGGCACGCTGTCTGCTGTCTTGACCATCAGTGCCGAAGTAGGAAGTTTTTTGTAAACCGTGATGAAGACACTGGTCGAAACTGATGAAATTAAACTTCTTCTGTTAAGCTTGTAGCCCTGCTTAAGTTCTCTCTCTCTCTCTCTCTCTCTCTCTATATATATATATATATATATATATATATATATATATATATATATGTGTGTGTGTGTGTGTGTGTGTGTGTGTGTGTGTGTGTGTGTGTGTGTGTGTGTGTGTGTGTGTGTAGTTACCATGGTCTACCCATGGCAGCCTTAGAATGAACTGCATGAGTTGCTAGACGGGTCTTCCTTTTAGATAGGTAAGCATGGTGGCGCATATAACTACGTATATATATATATATATATATATATATATATATATATAAATATATCAGGCGCGTAGCCAGGGGGGGGGGGGGCTGATGGGGCTTCAGCCCCCCCCCCCCGAAATTTTTTCGTGCTGGCATGCACCGCCGACCAAAACTACCACCGACGCCGGCAATCATTCTGGATTTTGTCTACAATGTACTTTTCACGCTCGAAAAGACATTTCGGCACGAACATTGCGAACTCGGGCTGGATTTCATGACAACGCCCTTGCACATGGAGTCACGTAACGCAAGGAGCCCCATCCGAGCACAAACTTTCAATGGCTTTTCGATAGCGAGCGGGCGCGTTGCGGCATCTCGCAGTGGCCGCCGAATACACGGAGCGCATGGATTTCAATTACGAAACTGTATGGATATAAAGTTCTCATAAACTTTTGAGGCGAAAGGTGCGCTGACATTTCCGAAGGCATGCTTTAAAATATTTTCAATTCTAGAACTTTATGGCGCTAATGTTCTTATAAACTTGGGCCACCATGCGCGCACTGGAACGCTTGTGTCCAAGCCATTCCATAAATGGAAGCGCGCGCTCGCAATCTCCCACACACACGAAAATACTAAATATCACCGTGACTGTCAGCTAGCAGCTGATAATTTTCTCCAAACATTATCAGGGAGCGTGCCCAATGTGAATGATCAGCTGGACCAGGGCAGGCAAAGTAAAATATGAGAAAACAGAAGAAAGTGAACGGCCTATTATTGAGGATTTATTTTCTTTTTTTTTTGCGGGCGACAAGGTCTGGCTCTCCGTGGCCACAGGGAGAGCCACAGGGGCATTGCTTAAATCCCTATGGATTTAAGCAATGCCCCTGCTGAAAATACAGGCATTTTGAGAGTGCTTCTTCGCATGCGAGCTGATTTTGGAGATACATATCTGAAGAACCATTTGTAAAGTTGCCCCAGTATTGCCTCGTATTTAAGCCCACACGCACAAAACCAAATTATAGAAATTTGTGGTGACATTATCAAAGAAAGCTTAGATTCAAAAGCAGGCTGCTTCTCCATTCTTCCTGACGAAACGACGGACATCGCTGGAATCGAACAGCCTAATGTTTCTGCAAGGTACGTAAACAAGTATGCCAACGACATCAAGGGAGTGTATTAGGTTTTAGCACCGGAATACATGCCCATCTTTCACTACGACAGCAGGTTCTATGTAAATGTGTAAATACTGCTGCAGCTTCTAGTCACCCTTGCAGTGACCACTGCCAGCGTAGAGAGAATATTTTTTCACAAGAATTTACTAAAAAACTACTTGCGCTCTACAATGTCTGTGGAACGCATGGTTAGGCTGGCGCTTCTATACAGCCACAGAGACGTCGGCATCAACGTGTCCGAAGTCATTGACCGCTTCGCTCAACTTTCCCGCCGAGAGAAGTTTGTCCTTTAGATAGCGAAGCAGCAAAAATCAATGCAAGTAAAAAGCACTGTTCCTTCAGGTCCATAAATTCTTAATTATGAAAACGTATGACCGCTCATTAGCTTTTAAAACCGCAGAAATTTTCGCCGTTTATTCTAGCAGTTAACATCATGATCACAATTATCACGCGAATACAAAAGTTACGAGGATACCAATAACCAATTTGGACCAACCTTGCTCATTGAAAACCCGGCCCACGCGGCGTTCGCCAAAAACACTCGGATATTGGGTAGTTCAACTTACCGCATCATCTGTGGCCTTCGTTTGTCCTTTTCTTTCCTTTTCAGCTACCTGCTTTTATTTCTTTTTTGAAACGAAGGAATACCCTCCTTTAATTTTGTGTGCAGAATAATTGTTGGCGTTGTGCAGGCAGTTAAATTACACATTTTCGTACTGATTTATGCATTATTCCTCTATTATTCTACCCACATGGCACTGTCGCGACCGCTGCATTAGAGCACTGCACGGGCTCGGGCTTACCAGAAAGCCCGGGCCCGGCCCAGCCCGTGGGCCGGGCCGGGCCGGGTAGAGGAGTTTTTTCACGGGCTCGGGCCGGGCTCGGGTACAGCGTGTGCTTTTTGACCCGGGCCCGGGCCGGGCTCGGGTTTTCTGACGCGGGCCCGGGCCGGGCTCGGGATTTCTGAGAGTTATTCTCGGGCTTTTCAACTCTGAAAAACATGTATTTTTCGGTCTCGGGCCGGGTTCGGGCCGGTTTCGAGTCGGGCTCGGGCCGGGCTCGGGCTTAAGGTAAAGGGGTGGAGGGCCGGGCCGGGCGGGTAACGTAGATTATTTCGGGCCCGGGTCTCGCCATTAAAGTTTTGATCGGGCTCGGGCGGGCCGCCCAATGTGAAAATGGGCCCGGGCCTGGCCCGGGCCGCAAAAATCGGCCCGTGCAGTGCTCTACGCTGCATGGCCCAAGTACATATCACGATTTCTGCGATCATAGTTATGTTCTTGCCAGGATCATCTGTCTTTCTGTGCACAAAGTATACTATCTGTGACTGAGCAACATGTTTATTTCTCGTATTTGATGCATTATATACACTGACGTTTGCTTAAATACGTAGATTTATTGGAGACTCATACGTATTTTTAAATATCTTACTGCGAGATTTTGTGCATACAAGCAGTGAACTTCGTTTCCAGCGACTCTTTTTTTTTGCCCTTTAGCGAGTTGTATCTTCGCATTTGTATATTCAATTCTATCTTCGCATTTCTAATATATATACTTTGCAGAACTCCCACTTTTTATTTGTACTCACTGCTGCGAGTATTATCTCGGTGTAATTACAGCTGCTCCTGCGCAATCGATTTCAACGAGGGATAGCGTCATTGAGGTTTCTTCCTGGCCGTTGCATATGCACGAAAATGTAAACAAGGTTCTTGAATGACAAAGATTCATCAAAATATGTGTCCTCAACTTATTCATTTCATGGCCTTTACGTTTTTCATATAAGCTGCATGCACTGCTTTGCTGGTTTCGAACTGGTATTGACCCTTTTCGCGGCGATCCCGTGGGCGCTGCCATATTTGATCACGTGGTGACGCGTCCATTGCTTGCCTGAACTGCCTCCGTTGCCTTCTTGTTTACAATGGAAGTGTATGACGCCGGCGCTGCTTAGAAAACCTCTGTTTTCGGAGATATCGTAGACGGTGACTAGGCGGACGACACGAAGCTTTGATCACAGCTTCAGAGAACATGCAAAAACGCTTTCGGAGCTGATTAAGCTATGTCCAAACGGCGCAGGCAGTTTATATGGTGCTTCTTCTAAAAGCGGGGCTAAATATGCATTCCAAGCTTTGCTATTATGAATTCAGTCAGGATTAGTGTGTTTTGCTCTTTGTTCTTTATTCGCCAAATATTTTGAAGCAGTGGCTTGTCAGTTTCTGACTCAGTGAAGTTCCTCGGTGCGGCCACTATCTGATTATTTTCTGCCTAATCGCTCGCGGGTGTACTCAGTTCCGAATCCGATACATTTGTTCTTGCTGCGCACAAGGCTTGAAACGTAGCTGTTTTGTACATTGTAATACCTTGTAGCAAATATATATTACAGCTAGTAACTTGCTTACTCTTGTGGACCGTCACGAAACATTCAGCTTCGACCATTGGTTCGCCATAGGCGTAGTCCGTCATTTATTGTGTGTATACAGTGCGCATATATTCAAATGTGCGTCCATTCACTTATTCTTGGTACGTCGGCGATAGAGTTGGCGTAAGTTTTCCTGCCATTTGAACAGATGTGTATAGATAACGTGCGCGAAACTTAATATGACAGGAAGCGGCGCTACTCCCTTTGTCATTGTTTAACGAGTGGTACTCACTGTTGCCGACGTTCTGGGGATGAAACCCTTTCTTTGAAAGTTAGCGATACAAGGCTGGCGGATGAGCAAATTTCTGTATCCTCGAGGAAAGCCGTACATCACGAAGTGCCGGTAACACGTTCGGACAGTTGCAGCAGCGGTCCGCGAACTTCGCCACACAGATTCATTCTATTCCTTAACATGCCAGTCACTATTTTTGCAGCGAACTACTGCACACGTCTTCAATCCACATTATTCAATCTAGCATGATTGGAGCAGAGTGTGTTAGCGAAAACTGAGTTGCATTTCCGACAGCTGATCGCCCAGAAGCAAGGTAGAATCGGTAATGGTTTCGTATTCGTGCGCGGTCGCTGAGGAAAGGTATGGCGCGCCGCCGTGAGCGCCATCTCGTTTCTCTAAAACAAACTGCTCCGTGAAAAGGGTCAATAGTTCTAAAGTTCATGTGATGTTTTCTTTACTTATTAATTAGACAAAAAAACACGGAAGCATTGATATCAGTTATTTCTGCCACAATTTTTGGGGAATACGAATATATTCTGTTATGAAAACATACATATTTTATTGGACAGTGCATAGCGTTCAATAATTCGTTTGCAGCTTCTAATATACAATGAAATCGGCAATGCAGTTATTATTCATGCATTTGATCCCTCGACAAATTCTATAAGGAGGAGGCCGCGCTGCAACCTGAGCCCCCCCCCCCCGAACGAAATTTCTGGCTACGCCACTGATACACCTAGTGACGTCACCACGCTTTCATATATAAAAGGGAGACCCGTCTAGCCACTCATTCAGTTCATACTAAAGCTGTCATGGGTAGAATATGGACAATAAAGACACCAGAAGAACAGCGTGAATACAATGCTCGACCATGTGTGGTGTTTGTTTCATACAGCTTCGCTGGACATTCACGTTAGCAGAGCGGGATGGCGGCCAATTTTTTTCTTTCACCAAACTATCGCCAAATACACTGTGCGATTTTCAAGCATATTCATTCCGCCCATGTAGCCCATTTAACTCAGTAAGTGGTTAAAGCACTTTGCGCCATAGGGAAATATAATGATTAAATTTGCTCTTCGCCGCTCTTACGACGGAACTCCGGAAAAGTAAAGCAAGGCGCCGAGGGAAATGGTGCGTTCTCTCAGGAAAGCGAGTAGCAGGGATGGGTGGCAAGGATGGGGTGGGGCGGGGGGACTGTTGCTCACTCGCTCGTTCGTTCGTCCATTAGTTCAAGCCCTTACATGTGCAATCATTGGTGATGGCTTCCTCATGATTTTTACATGAGAGCCACTGGAACATGCACTTTTGCCAGTTGCGACTTTCTTTCCTCATTACCAGCATTTCTGAACGTGCATTGACATTGTCCCTGCCTATAATCACTCGCATTACTTTCGTCCGCTTTTCAGCATGAACATACTTATTATGAATTAGAATCACATTAGTTGCATTTGCAGTTTACAGATATCTGCGCCTCCAATATGTACAAATTTATTTAAACCTCTATCATTTCCCTAGGTGAACATACCTTGGCCGCGGTTTGCACCATATCCAGAACTGTTGGTCGAGAGTGAACAAACGCCGGCCAAGCTGGAACAGTACCGAAGTTTTATGCGGTCCGTCATACACTTTATTTATGCCTTTCGAGGGAATTCTAATCTGCACCAAGAAGTTAAGGATAGCTGCGATGAAAGTTCAGAGGAAAACACTGACGCCAGCGATAAAGATGATACTATCCGTAAAGTGGTCGGTGATATCGTCCAAGTTGAGGTGGCTCTTGCTAAAGTGAGTATCAAATTTTGTAGCCCAACTAAGTGTATCGTATCGTATTTGTTGGCCAGTATATATTGATGTTCGTATTCCATATTAATATTATTTACCCGTAAATTGTGGGTAAATAAATGAGTGTGGCTAAAGGTAGGACGACCTTTTTACAGGTACGTTAGATAGATCCGCAAATTTTTATAGAAGCACATCCGACTTAGGTTGTCGGTTTTCGCATGTTTGATGTTAAAATATTTCATGCATAAGCACGCTGTAAAGCTAAATACACGTTTTCTTCATGCCAACGCTCAGTGTGCGTGTGTTGCGGTGCAGCGTGCCTGAGTAGACGCAGCCACCGCGGACCGGCATGCTCTTAATTGCTGAAAACCTCGTACATCTGCTTCTATGGCGTTAATGCGCATTTTCGCCGAAACAAAAAAGAAAACGCATTTCATTTGGGGCCTATTGACGCGAAATTTTGACGACGTGTGTTTCTCGCAAGTACAGCAATGATGCAAGCACACTCTGCTACTGTTCCATCTGAGTAATTGGTAGAAATACTGCCGTGTAGCAATATGTCGCAATTACGAAGATGTCGAAGTTCAAACTCTAGTACATAACTTAATAGAAACATTAACGAACACAAGCAGATATGCAGATCACTCACCGATCAGTTATCTCCGTCATCCTCTGTTCAATCGCCTTCAGTTTACTTTAGGAAGCAGTACGATTGACGCTTGTTATGAGGTTTTCTGTATCGCTCACAAGCAGTTCTTTCTTGCCGATTCATCGGGAGACTGGTTTAATCATATCACTTTGCACACCACTAATAAAGGTTCGTCACTGGTTAACGCAAGTTACGGCGTCGTATAATACGTCGTGGCTGTGCACACGTTTCAAATAATGTTGTGTCGTTTTCGAACACACTTATACTTTTATAGAGCTTCATATACTTTAAGTAGCGAAGTATTTATAAATGGGCTTCCATGCAAACTTGAGGGAGAATCTCCGATGAGTGGCTCACTGAGATAGGAGTCAATGCCCACGCAGCTATAAGGGCTCGCAGTCCTAACAAAACAGATGTTTAAAATTGGTTCTACGTGTTCAATACGTCAAATATAAAACCTGGAGAGTCACGTACGTATGGATTAATAGAACTGGCCTTCAGAAACGCCGAAATCAACAAAATCATGCGGTAGCAGCCCGTCAGCGGTTATAATTACACCTATATAGAAACGGTCTGAAGCCGGCCGTTATGTTAGCATTACAGTAAAACATCCCATGGTACCTGGGTTCGATAGCAGCTGTTGACAAAAATTGTTTTCTTTTTTTTTTGATTTTTTGTGGCAGTCTGCCTGACGTGCAGAAAAGGGCTGGCAGTAGAAGGTGATACCAAGCAACACGTCCTTGCTGCTCCCAGGCAGCCACATCCATCGGACCGTATAAACCAACTAGTCTAACTACTAGTTAGCTTGTTGCACCGTTTTTATATGCGAGTTGTCATGTAAGAACAAGAGAATAAACGTAGTGTAAAAACCGTGCCCCAAAATTGCTTATACGCATGAACAGACGGTGCTAGAGTTGTGGCTCTCGAGAAGCATTGAGGACGCGCTGCTTGGTGTCATTTGCCTGTGTCATGCCTGAGTGGCGAAAATAATTTAGCGGGTCACAAGAATTGCAAAAAAATAAGACAAAAAACTTTTGAGACATGGAAATCGAACCCGGGAGCGCAACGTCACAATCGCCGACGCGACCACAAGGCCCCCGCTGGGGTTTGCCTAGCTGTTTCTCCAAATGTTATATTGTTCGGAACTGTTTGGCCTTGATCCGTATTATTTTTGGTGATGCCAGCGTTTTTATAAGCCTATTATTACGCACTGTATGTACATTCTGCCCTAACGTTTTGCTTTAGCGCCTATAGCCACTTTTAAATGCCACTTTCGTTAGAATTGCGTGCCCTCAGCCACGCTTACACTAATTACTGTAGAAGTGTGCTACGGCATGTGTATTCTCCCTCCTGCTTGAGCAGGATGCCACCTAGCAAATTTCATGACGGTAAGGCATGTGTGTATCATAAGCAGCTCTATACGTCTGCTAACATCCGCACTCTAGAGGAAGAGCGAAGCTTCGCGGACTGCGGAAAATTTCTTTTTATGAACTCGCCCCATCATTAATGACCGGCCAGACGTGCCATAATTAAACACTGCTAACTATTCACAAGAATTTTATCAATTGTCGGAAATTTGGTGCAGCTGGAAAAACCCCTGGTGTGTGTGTGTGTGTGTGTGTGTGTGTGTGTGTGTGTGTGTGTGTGTGTGTGTGTGTGTGTGTGTGTGTGTGTGTGTGTGTGTGTGTGTGTGTGTGTGTGTGTGTGTGTGTGTGTGTGTGTGTGTGTGTGTGTGCGTGTGTGAGCGTCTCAAAGAGGCAGGACGTGTATCGAGTGAGCTCCTGCAGAACACGTTGCAATGCGGTCGCCGTGGTTTATATCATGGATGGGGGACGAAATTGGGCGATGTAAACGTGCGACGTAATGCTAACGCATTCGGTTTGCATTTACCGCGGAATCAACCCTTAATTTTTCACAGCAGAGACGGGGTAAGTTTCACGTTAAAGAAACCCAGGCGGCCGAAATTATTCCCGAGCCCTACACCTACGGCGTGCCTCATAATCCGAACTTGTTTGGCGCGTAAAACCCCAGCAAGAAAACGAACAATGACGCTGCTTGCACTCTGAATGACTCACCAACTACGACCTCATTCGCTGGAATGAGCGACTCCAAACGATATCAAAATGTATATTTAAACGAGTCAGGACGCAACAGTGAGTCGCGGAGTAGGTAAAACTAGCTTTACGGAGGTGATTAGCGCCAATATAGTCGAACGTTATTCGAAGTGCATTAACTGGACTACTTCTGCGAACGCCCAGCTGGTCTCTTCGTCGCAAGAAAAAGTATTTCACCCAATGTCGAAGCGAAAGAAGACAACACTGACATAGATGCCCGTAAAAAATACTATGACTATTTAGCAGTAAAAACAAGAAAACATTAGGTCAGAAACTCCCCACTCGTAAGTTTCCACGCTGATATTGAAGCGCTACATACATGTACCTATAAAGCACACCGGCATGCTAATGAAATGATGAATTATATTGTTATGGTGCACAGGAAAATGAAGAAAGGGACATGTATTAAAAACAGCATATGTAGCAAATCAAGTGTAGAGAAGTCTCCTACATGTTCGAATAATTCACAGGACAACACGTAGTCTGTTAAAACTGTCATCGCTCTCTCTTTTCTACATAGATCACACGTGGCAGTATTGGACAGATTCTTAGATTCACTTGATTTTCTTTCATTTACACATTCGGTATATGCCACTGGGTGTTGGTGCCTTCTTGGCCAATATCACAGAATTGGTATGTGGCTTTGTTGCACAAGACATACATAATCCTTCCCGTACTTTGCACAATAGGTACCGAATACGTGTTGTGCATTTCTGTGCACGCACCTGTCATCATCATTCTTCCCTCCCCAAGCATCATACATCGCCTTCGCCTTGGGGCATTCCTGCGTAGACTTCTAACAGTGTTTATTTGCTTGATTCGGAGTTTGTACTTCAATATATCTTCTGAACAAACGACATAGTTTATAAACATAAGTACTGGATGAGAATGAAGTTGTGACTAAATTGTTGCATAATGATAACATTGCTGCATGAATTGACAAGTAGTAACACGATTGTACGCGTCGCATTTCGCTGTAAAGCATGTGATCGCACGGTTTAATAAAGACTGGCTTCCCACGGATTGCAATCTGCACGTTGCATATGCATATTTAACAGCGTAAGCTGTTATGGGATCATTCCAATAGCCGTTTCGGGTCGCGATGCTGCCGCCGCTGGCGTCCGCCGCATAACCGCTATAGCCAGAAACGCGAAACAGTACCCGATTCCCGCTGGGATCGAACCCGCGCCCGCTGCGTGACAGCCGGGACTGAGCCATGCAAGCGCTTTATGTCAGGCCGCGGAAAATACCCTAAAGCAAACGCAGGGTGAGACGAATCGAGCATCCACCAGTATGGTGGCGCCATCGAAGTAAGATGCCTGCAAACGCAGCATCCGCAGGCGCAGACGACGATATGCGATTCAGACGAGGCGCGTAATCAACGCGCTCCCGAGCTGCCGAGCATCCGCCAGTATGATGTTGCCATCTAGTTAAGCTGCCTGCAAACGCGGAGCTCCCGACATGCATGTTGCAGTGGTAAGGCTTGATCGGGCTCAGCAGACTGCTGTGGAGAAAGCATTTCAAGCCGCAGCTTGCCGTGGACGCCGGGCGGACAGTTCAGATCGTTCTCGTCAAAACGAGGCGAACAGAGAGCCGCGAAGACCCTGTTGTGCATGGTGCCCAAATTGGAGCTACTCTTGAGCTGCTCCACCAGCTTACGCTGTGACTGTTCTGCGTGTGCAGCGCAGGCCTGTGACTTTTTTTTAGAACGCAAATATCTCTTATGCGAAAACAATTTATATATTTACGCACTTCGGAGAGAGCGGTCATATTGCTTTGTAGCATTATTGCGTGAGATATTGCCTTGCTTTTCTTAATAGAAAGTCAAGGCTTTCTAGTTGAATGCTAACGCGTCTGTTCTGAATACGCCTTCATCTTCGTTTTCAGTCCACTGTCCACATTGTCCATGAGCCAATGCCAACATGTAGAGTTTCCAATCCTCTTCGGAGGTACAGAGGGAGCGAATTGCATAATTTTATGCTCCGCGAGGTATCAATAGAGCCCGCGGCCCTACTCCAAGAGCTACTCTGTTAAAGTGCTTTGGAGAAAGGATTACCGTGACAAAGCATTGTGATTATGCTTAGTGGTCTGCGAATCATATAAGGCTTACCTAAATAAGATTACAGGCTCGATTGTACAGAAAAACGTTCGCACACTCGTCGCAAAGTGGGCCTTCAAACGTCAACTGGAGCAACATTTCACAATGGCTCAATGGATTACATTAGAGATATATATAATGACTGAACATTGTTCAACTTACTTGTCTCTTTTCTCCATTTGCGCATAAGCTTTAATAAATGTTGTCGTAAATACTATCGAAGGGATTTCAGTAAAGGCGCGGGACTACAAATTGTCGTATTTTCTGATTAGGAGCCTTTCAATGGCATCTAATTAAACGACGCCTGATCTTGATAGTTAGCGGATACGACCTAAATCACAGCACGCCGCCTCATATATCTTTTACGCCGGGCGGGCATCCACTGGTACCACCTGATCACGGAGAGTGTGCCGAGGAGCCGCACTAGTTCTCAACGTTCTGGGTGACGTGTGAGTTATGGATAGCAATAATGACCATATTATTTTGCGTCTGCACCAGACACGTCAATTTTGTTAGTGCTTTGTTATGCATTCAGTGATGTTTTAAACGTAAGGTTTTGCACGTTGGTCTCTCTTTCTACACTGACCCAGACTAGGCTTTCTAGGTAATCCGAAATTTCATTGCAGCAAGCCTATAAATGATACGCTGGCAGTTCAAGAATATTTTCCTTGTGTAAATATGACAAAAAAAATGTCACAGTTTCACCCTAAGGGCGAAGCAATGAATGCGATAGCAACACAGCAATGTCATACAAAGTAAGGTGAGCGGCTTTGGTAGCAATATGAATTGTAGTAAACATGAGCTGATTAAGTAAGCAGGTGTGCTGCGGCGTAAGTAGACCGACATGAAGAGAGACTCGATGACCACGAGAAGGCGCGTGTCAAACGGTGGTGTTGATGAGAAGCGCTGCCCGTGGGCAGCGCGTGCGAAGGGACACACCTGCAGCGCTGCACTGCCGATCCGAGCAGCATTGCATTTGTAGCGTGCGTTGGAAAATGTGGCCCGACTATTACTAGCTGTGGTGTGAGCGCGCACAAACAAACCTGAATAGATCACACTGAATGACTGCAGACAACGACTGTCAAAACGCTGGCAGCAAGCGCATATACGCCGCAGCGGGCGCAGGTACGTGCGGTTTATCGCTTCAACGGAAACTGAGCGACGAATGCACAGCGCATAAAGATCAGAGCCGTGTGGAGATAAGAGACGGTGCGAGCGAGCGACGAGCGCGGTAGTTGGCAGAGTAGAAATGCGCCCTCCCCCCCCCCGCTCCCTCCGGCGCTCGCTACCCGCTTCCTTGCTTGCGCGTGGAAGATTGAGTGCGTTCGCTCTCCGTGAGAGCGTGCGTCCCCACACGCTTCCGCTCGGGCATACGGCGCCTGGCGAAGATTTTATCTATACAGAACCTCACGGCGACGGCGACGCCGACGGCAGAAATCCGGTGGAAGTGTCCATATAATTGCTATCGCAATAAAAGTAGAATCCTAAATATGGTGAGTCAGTGAAAAATGGCAACACAAATAGTAAGCACGCGCCTGATTTTGCTGCTAATTCGTTTTTTTGTGCACTGCTTATCTTTTCATTACCATTACTGAAATTACCGTATCATGTACGTAGTAAGTACTACGCCTCGCACATTCTCATTATTGCACTCAAATACACTACGTAGTTAAATAAAGCGTTCATCTATTTAGGCGGAAGCCATAGGTGTCTGTGTTGGCGGTGGCTTTGTCAGTGACCTAGTCAAAACTGCAGCATGACGAAAACTGGCCGACACCGCAAAAAATGCCCGGATTGTCATCACATTTCTCAGGGATATTCCTGTTAGCAAAGTAAATTAGTGGCTTCGAACAGAAAATTGGTACATTTCGGTCTGGGTGGGAATTTAACCTGGGTGTCCGGGGTGCGAGACGAGCGCGCTTCCCTCAAGCCACGGCTTCTCCTCGGTTCTGGTTTACTAAAGGTGTGCGTAGTGCGTGGGTGATTGCACACATCACGTCGCAGCCATCTCGCTGACTAATGGTGTGGCCTGGTTCGTGCACCTACATGCTGCCCTTTAGATACCACGTTGGTCACCTTAGTGCCACACTTGTACTTCCCATTGCGGCTCGTTATGACTTGGAGAAGTCTAAGTCCGATGGTATAACTTCATGTATTGCCAAATGTGCAGCAGCTTTTCGCCTTCTCGTGTTGCAAGAGTGTAACAGCTGCCCAACTTTTATCTTTCATACACCATTCCGAAGAACTGTTGCTTGCATGATGGTCTCCCACACATTTTCTAAGTACTTCGCAAAGGGAGTCGGACTGAAATAACTGTAATTGTATCTTCATTAATAGATGGCGGTAACTGCGAAGAAACAGAAAGAAAAAGTCCAAATCACTACCATAGAACAATGGCAAACTGAGCTCGGCACAGAGGTAAGCCACCATTAAATTGAATGCCTGCCTTATCTTGCTTCGTACAAAAAAAGAACTGGTTTTTGAAAACGCATTTCTTGGCTACGCTTTCACACGAATATGTGATGGTACTTACGGAACCAGTTACAAAAAACTTCAATTTTACCGTGTTCCTTGAAGCAACGAAGTCAAGTAATGTAAGCGAAATCTATCTATGAATACTTAGAAGAAGATACATTTCGAAACAGATCAGATAATCATGAAAGGGGGAACAGAAGGAGATCGGACAAACACGAACTTTCAGCTAATTTTATTTCACAAAATGTCTCCAATATCAGCACGATTCCACAAATGTGCAATAAGGAAGCCCGCGTTCACTATGGGAGAAAAAAAAGAAGAAAAGGGGGGCTACGCATGTACAGAGAGCTTTATTGATGAATTTCCGCAACGGGGCATAGTCACTGTAGACCTAAATGCATGTAGTATTTATAGAGAACGACTAACCAAAAACGTCTTATTCTCCTCAACTTCCTGCTTCCTTAACAAGAAGGAACCAACATTCTACAGCCCTATACACATAACATTTCTCTCGATAGACACAAGCACTGCGTCCACTACAATCGTGCTATATCTGGAATGAAACATGAATATTAACATTTATGAAAGTGACAATGTCTGCATCGTTTTGTACCTTACAAAACAGGCTGAATGCTCGACACTTGTCCAATGAAAAGTCAATTCAGCCGACTGGACGCAGCTATGTGAACTATACTCGCAGCTCGCAGAGAACATGGTGCGGCAATAAAGGGAAAGTAGCGGTCGATAAGAGCGCACTAGCGCGAGCACTCCAGAAAAGAGTCCCACATTTTGATCCGCGTTAGTTTAGGATGGAGAAGATAAAAGATAAACATCTTATTTACAACAGCTAAATAAGTAAAAACACGCCATTCAGTGTTGAATTTAACTTGTTTTGTGGCTTTCCCTTCAGCGTCTGGGGCATCGCGAAACCGTCGTGCGTGGAAGCTGCATAGATTCAGCGCCTGCGCCGAGAGCCCAACAGCGCTACCAAACCCTTCTTGGAGTTTGGATTACTTGGCGAACTGCTCGGCGCGGTAACACATGTACAAATGCTCCACCCCCGTAGCTTTTCTTTCATTGCCAGAGAATGTTGTCCTCAATTTTAACACACTTCACCTGGGATGATGTCCGTGCACTTCGTAATAAAGATAGAGCAGCATACTTAGCAACGTTTGTAAATGATGCTGCATCAGTATCGATTTCGCAAGCACACGGGAGGCGTTCAAAGCGGCGTATTCCGTGGTAGAATGAGGAGCGTAAGGAAGCCTGCAATAAGCACAACAGGCATTGGAGCCTAGAACTACTGAAAGTTGAGCTAGTTGGTATGGATTCATCGTGAAATAAGGTAAGGCGTGTAGACACGGACACAAGGGAATAGAACAACACAACACAGACGCTGACATTTATGTTGTCTGGTTCTGTTCTCTTGTGTCCGACTCTGCACGCCTTGCCTTCTTTAACGATGAACGCGTTAGAGTCTCCTGCGTTGCCCCTCAATCACACAGGTTATTAAGTCACAAGGGAGGTGAAAGATGGCAAAAAGACATCAGTAGCATTGATTTTTGTACAGACGAAAGAAGAGCCTGGAACAGAGTTAATAAATGAATTGCCGACAGTCTCATCATCTACCATTATTAAAACACCAGACAGATGCCCTTGACTATCAAGCTAATTTTCAATGTGCAAACTTCAAACATATTTCCAGTTCATCTGATTACTGCCTCATTTTGATGATATCAACGATAAGCAAAGCGACTGCCTCTGCATCGAATATTCTGCGAAAC
>NC_051162.1:75227433-75254207 GCF_013339745.2 Dermacentor silvarum | reverse complement strand
TTTGCTACAGGAAGTACTTGCCGCAAAAGGTACTTCAATGCGCTCAGCAGAAGCGGAGTATGTGGCAATCAAACACGGCGTCAGATGTGCTTCCCTTCCTCCTTCAATGCCTTGCACTGCGAAGGCTACGGCGGAGTGGGGCGGGGTCAGAACGCTCCGCCTCCGAAACGTCACCGTGGCGCGCAGTTCAAATTTCAGTTTGGACTTCCTACGAAGCGCTAAACGTAAGCCAAACGCCGTTGTCCTCAGCGAGCCGCACTGCGCTTAGCCACTGGACTCTTGGCGGCACCTCGCGGCGGCGGCGGTGTAGCCGACCACAGCGACCAATAGCAGCCGTGTATTCGAGTGTTCTTTATTACGAAATAAAGCGCACAGAAAAGAGCGAGCATCGTGGGGTTTTTGAAAGGAGAGCGTTGGAGAGAAAGGCGACTTCGCGTTCCGCTTGCGAGCTCCACGCAACGCGTTCGACAGCAGAACTTGGCTGACATCTCACAACAGCGTATGCTACCAGCAGACTATGTTATTTCACCAAGCCCGAGGGATGGTTCAGGGCCCCTTTAAGAGCCACCTTCAGCGCTTCGCTATTGTTCTTTGTCTTTAGCGGTGGTGGCCTTCAGCAGAACTCATCGAAGTGCCGTTCTGGCCGCCACGAAATTACTATTGCTCGGACATCTCGTCAACGCTGCGGGAATACAACCTGACCCGGAGAAAGTTCGCACGTACGCAATTTCGCGGTTCCATGTTCAACAAAAGATGTCCGAAATTTTGTGGGATTATGTTCGTATTCCGGTCGGTTTGTTAAAAGATTTGCCGATATCGCTCGTTGTCTCACCGACCATCTCAAGAAGGATGCGTCTTTTTCTTGGGGACCACAGCAAGCCCAAGCCTTATCTACCCTTAATGAGCGGCTAAGAAATTCGCTGATTCGGTCTCCTTTTCACCCCTCGGCTCCCACTGAAGTCCACACAGACGCGAGGGGTCATGTCATTGGCGCCGTCCTCAGCCATCGTGAACGGGCTCAAGACTGCGCCATCGCTGACGCTAGCCGCCTTCTTTCTGCGCCCGAACCCCCCAAAAATTTGCGTAGCCTGCACTGGAGGCGCAATGCTTAAGATACAGCGGAGCTAATGGGCACCTAGCTAGTCCTGGCTTTTGGGCTAGGCTAAGCACCACCAAGTCATTCCCAGCATTTTCCGGAATTTATTGTTGATTGATTATCAATTAGCTATTGATTGGATATCGATTGGTTATCGCAAAGTATTTGGGATAGGCGAACCACTACCAAGTCATCCCCAGTATTTCCCGCAATTCATTGATTATTTATCGATTATCAATTAGCTATTGATTGACTATCGTTTGGCAATCGCGAGGTATTGGCGACGTATTTGGTCTGGGCTAAGCACTACCAAGTCATCCCCAGCATTTTCTGGAACTCATTGATAATTGATTGGTTATCGATTGGTTATCGATGACTGCCTAAGCTTAAGTAGTCCCAACTATGTTTAGCGACACTTAGTCGGGCTCAGCATAGCTAGTTCAGAGGGGTATGTGCCATTGCGCTTGGACCCTTTCTGCACAACCGCCAGGATCGGCCCACAATTTCTGTTCGCACGTCATGGACTAACGCTCGGATGAAACAGCTCCGCTGATAATACTCCATCACTCAATGTGAATGCCTAGCGCTCGTATGGGCGGCCTCTATAACGACGGCATTGTGAGTAAGCTGGGTGCTTAGCAAGGACATAACATTCCATCGGATCTATTAGGCGTTGTTTTTAGAGCGCCCGACAATACAGCAGTGTCTCCTTTTAACCCTCTCAGGTACATAAGCCAATGACCCAGGAAGTTGTCGATGCATTGTATTTTTTTCTTTAGTATCACTTTCCAGACAATGAAGGAACACTTTGGAAAAATATATTTCTCGTATCTTATATCATAAGAAGCCAACAAACATTAACACCAAGGACAACATAGGGGAAATTACTTGTACTTTACTAATTGAATTAAAGAAATGACAAATTAATGGAAATCAAAATGGATGAAAAAACAACTGTCCGCAGGTGGGGAACGAACCCACGTCTTCACATTACGCGTGCGATGCTCTCACCATTGAGCTACCGCGGAACCGTTTTCCCATCCACTTTCTTGGGTATTTATGTTTTACAACTAGAAGTAACCCTGGGAGTGTTAGCCAGCGCCACCACTCCAAACCTAGGGGCGGATGTGGAACATCCTTTCTGCCGCAGGCGTCACGAGCACGAGACCGGTGAGAGCATCGCACGCGTAATGCGAAGACGTGGGTTCGTCCCCCACCTGCGGACAGTTGTTTTTTCATCCATTTTGATTTCCATTAATTTGTCATTTGTTTAATTCAATTAGAAAGTACAAGTAATTTCCCCTATGTTGTCCTTGGTGTTAATGTTTGTTGGCTTCTTATGATATGATTAATAAAAATCGGGCCCCTCGGTTTCCTTTTTTCTCGTTCGTATCTTATATGTTACACTATGGGATATATGTCCCCCTATGAACCTTAAGGGAATTAAGCATTTACGTGGGTTTCTTCGATGCTGCTACCGTAAGGCTCCAAGAAGCACTTTCTTGCGGTAGGAAAGCTCAGGTAAACATTTCAAATGCTGCAACAGGTAAATGTGGGCATTTCATGCTTTGAGTTGGAACAATCCACGCACCTCTTTGGAGTGGCAGCTCTTGAAATTTAGAGTTCGTAAGCTTCGTGTCTTGCGCACATTATTATGCGCCTGCATATTATCTCAGGGCTTGTGCTCTGCTATCAGTTCAACAAATTGCTACAAGAATCCGTGCGACTGCTTGGCCGAACTGCATCATGGTCGTAGGGGGCGTAGTGAGCTGGTCAGCTTGCAGATTGACGTAGATCGTGTAGGGAATCGTTATTGCAATGTCCAGAAATTTGAACACTCCAAGGTAGTATTTTATTTTAAAGCGAAGCTTTATATGGCTAGGCAAAACGAAAAAGAGTCTGTCGGTTGGTGTGTACAGAAAACTGTTGTCACGATCAATGGCAAAGACAAAGACGTTGTAGTGGGGGCTGCGTCAGAGGCTCTCTTGTCGGACCTGCTGGAACCTGTGCGCTTTGTGCAGTCTTGACTAGACAAGCGCTAGCCGTTTACTCTTATTTAAATACTCCCCGTAACATCTTTTTGGTGGAGGTGCAGGGTAATCCTCCTGCTTTTTGCTTGTTCAAACCACCAGCATTCTGTGATGTTGGAGTCAACCGTGGTGCAGTGCTTACAAATGAGGATGTTGAAGGCATCGTCAGCTATGCCTTTCAACACGTGGCCAACCTTGTCCGTCTCTGGCATGTCTTTGCCAATGGTGCGGCACAAGGCTAGTACGTCTTGGATGTATGCGGCGTACAACTCCGTGGACGTTTGAGCTCTGGCCGCCAGCTCGTGCCGGGCTGTTATTTGGCGCGCGGCAGATCGGCCAAACAATGAGCGCATCTTCTCCTTGCATAGGTTCAAACTTGTAAGTTCTTATTCGCGCGTGTTAAACCACACCCGAGCCGTGCCCCGTAGTTAGAAAATGACGTTGGCAAGCATTACAGTCTCATCCCACCTGTGGTGCTTGCTGACGCGCTCATACAATAGGAGCCAATCGTCGACGTCTTTGTCGTCCATGCCGCAAAACGTGCCGGGGTCGAGGGGCCGCGAAAGGACCACGGTTGCCGGGGCCGCGGGCGCGGGCTGCGATGACTGCGTACTGTCTTCGGCCATGGAGGCGGGAGAAATGTGGCGTCCGCTCCGACGATTCAGGGCCGGGTGGAATAGAGCCCGCAACCTCCACAAAAACCAAAACAACAGCTCCACTAAACAACCTACAACAAAACAACCTCATCAGCATTGGCTCGAACGTTGTTGTCTTCTTCCGCAGCTAGCTCGTTGGTGCCTCTCGGGTTGCGTTCGTGCTCGTGTTCGGCACGTGCTTGTGCCACTGCTCCCGCGTTCTTGGTCGTCTTCTTCTACCACAGCTGGCTCCGCTGCCGCTCATCATTCCAGCGTAGAATTAAGCTAAGCTGTATAGGCTCACTTGTGTCGGGGTCGGTGTACGCGCGCGCTGTATCATCATCAGCATTGGCTCGAGCGTCACCGTCTTATTTCGCAGCTGGCTCGTTGGCGCCCCTCGGGTTGCACTCGTGCTCGTGCTCGGCATGCGCCACTGTTCCCACGTTCGTCGTCGTTGTCGTCTTCTGCCACAGCTGGCTCCGTTGCCGCTCAACATTTCAGCGTAGAATTTCTCTTCTCTTCGGTCGTCGTAATGGGGCGGCAGCGTTGACGGAGGTATGAGTCATTGCTTAAAAGGTTATGAGCCATTCATTGTCTTGCGTGACGAACATATTTCATTTTGAAGCAATTTAATTTCGAAGAATCGCAAGCGGCAATATCGGGCGAATGCTGCTAACCACGCTGCCGAGCAACCTCGATACATCGAAAGCAAGAAACAACAGCGATAAGCAGAGAATCGTGCAACGCAACGGAAGGAAAAGTTGCAGGAAAGGGAAAGAAAAGTAGAAGGAAAGGGCAGGACAAGTAGTAGGAATAGGAAAGAAAAGTAGTAGGTCAAGAACACACACGACAAGCTTCGCTTACCCCAATTTTCTCGACAGGGGAAGGGCTGGTGATTCTGACTATCGGTCCATTCGTAGGTTACCTTCTTTGAACTGGCACGACGTGATAGCTCATCACAAGGTTGAAAACTAGCAAGGCATTTACTTCTTCTGCCGACGTTACAAAGACGTTCCAGTGTCGCTAAGCATACAGAGCGCTTTCTTTTACAAGCGCTCTTACGAAGCACTCCAACTTCTTATCAACAGAAAATATTTGTGTAGTTAAAAGATCCACCGGTTGTTTGCACTGAGGAATACACTTTATTTTCCTGTATTTGACTTCGGAATAAGCAGTCAATCGCTCTTTTTGTAAGTCTGCCAATATTTGATGACTCTTAGGCAATACACGTAGTTTTATAAGCAGTTCTTGCGAGAAATTTGGCTGACAAACCTTCCCTCTTTCGCTTTTTCGGTGGCTTTGAATTTTATGACTTCTGTGGCTGATGCGCGTGAATTTCTGCAGTAACGTTGTCCACGTCTTTTTTGTCAACCTGTAAAGCAGACTCATCGTCATTGTCATGAAACAAAATCGCACATAATTTTTTCTTCCGGTACTAGGAAATTGTGATGTTGTTCCGCCATAATTTTGGAAAATAAAATCTTTCATTTAATATAAAGGAGGCCACACTTAAAATCACAAATTATACAAATTGTTTCATTTCAAGAGGCTGCTAAAACATAAAAGTTCCACCACCAAGTGAATGCCGCCAATTGGCATCTAGAATTCCGTCGCAGTACACTGGCACACATAAGTCCCAACGCCTTTTTCTGGATAGAAATGCAGATTATATTCGTTTAAATTCAATAATCTTGGTTAACCCCTTTACCATGGCACTTCACAATACACACATTGTCTTCTTGACTGATTAGACGAATCTGCAAAACAAAAACAACTACTTAATTCGTCAACGGCGAAAGGCCTCCCTGTGGCACCAATCCACCAACGTATCGTCGGCGTTTTGTCCTAGATTTGACAACCTAAATAAAATATTTCGTTAATGGAAGCTACCTAGTTCACTATATTGCCCTCAGTAGGTTTACATGCGCAAAACGTATTCATGGAGACGGGTTTCAATTTCGGGAACACATGTGTCTTATATACACGCTAAGGCGTTAACGGGTGACCGTAGCAAAGAGGTCCTTGAAAACTGTATTTTGGGGCCATTCCTCTTCATATTACATGGTAATGACTGCACTAACATTCGACATTCACACAATGTAATTATATACGCAGCGCCCACAACAATATTTCTTTCAGTTTCTTGGTCAAGCCTGTTTACGGTAAATGCACAACCAGGCGATATGTGTTCCTGACTGCAACTTTCAGTCAGGTTGAATTTGAGAATAACAAGTTACATAATTATTTTCGTTATTAACACAGCAGATTCGCACTTCCTTAGCCCAAAAAGATAAGGAATATAACAAGTATAATATTTTTTGATAAATAGTTTGAGCCGAATCCGTCCTCGAATGTCAAACACTCCCAGCCTATTCGAATTTAAGCGAAAGTGTTGGTTGTTTGCACAATTTTACCGACCTACTACCTGTATGGTTAAAGATATCACTGCGCTATTCACTGTTCTAATGCAATTTCCGTGTTTTATTCACGTGTATATGCGTGAAACATCTAACGAAACATATAGCGAAACCTCTAACAACCATAAACTTTGCACGTCAAAAAACTGCCAGCAATTGAAGGCTACATTAAGCGGCTGCCACGGATTTGTACCTTGCCATCACGTGCATATTAAGGGGTTCTCAAAGCGGACAAGCCTTACTAATTTTCTGTTCTGTGTAATATTAACCACTAGATACCGCATATATGTTGCCAACACTACTAAAATCAACAAAATATATCCTCTATGTTCCAAAAAACCACCTCTTTTCTTTTCAAGAAGAAAAGTCTATCCACTGTATCTATCAAGCATCTAATACTCTTAGCATGTTCCTACAGTGTGTTGTTTTTCTCTTCACAACTACCGCAAAAATATTAACACATTTGTTAGCCTCTGATTCACGCTTTATTTAGTTTCACAGTTCATTATGTTTTTTTGGGATATGATCTCTTTTACGAACCGGGTGTTTTTCTAGTGATACTCTTGCTTTTCAATTGGTGTTCTTCTATGGATTTGTATAATGAAGTTATTGGCCCAATTCATGTGCCCCAATTGACAAATTTCAGTAAAACTGTGCACTACACTCAGTATAGGATTGAATGTGCCGGCCTTTACAGTGCTTCCTCTTCGTGTTGGTTCTACGCCCTTTTGCGCAATACAAACGAACCGGGTTTGGTAAGGCCCCGCTAAGGTTCCTTCCATATTCCCCCGGCTACTGTCTTTTGCCAACCAAAAATAAACTTCACTTCCTTGATTCTACCGCCATCGCTCTATGCCCGTGTTTAATAATTACCACGGTGAACTCAATGACACAAAAAACTGTTATGTGAGTGTAATGCGTCTTCGAAGGCACAGGCAATAGTTATAACAACACACCTGATACAGCCACTTAAACCATCGTGTTTTGTTATGGGCTCGTACATATAGTGAGAACCGGGTTGGCTTTAACAACGAATACTACGACCTTAACAAAGCAGAATAATTCACATACCGAAAATGGGTAAGCAACCAGCTGACCAGTTTGCGGATGCGGCCATGGCGGGCCACTTGCCACCTGGAACGACTTGCTGTCACGAGTGGGGCAGCTTGACATCACGGCTGAGGTCGTCTATCTGTTTTTCTCAAGCGATGCCTTCTCGTTTTCAAGAATTAAGGAAAAAGTGCTGTCCTACTTCAATAGACGTTTGTTCATTCGTTCATTGATTCAATAATTTTTTACGCAGAGCATTCATTTCCATTTTTCACAAAGCAATTTATGTATTTGTTCATCAGACTAATCGTTTATTTATTTTGTGATAGGAAGTGTTTCGGATGAAGCAACACTTTGTTCCACTTTTTGCAATAACGAAGGTAAGAAATCATTGCATATATTCGTGAGTATTTTCATAAGTAAAAAATAAGTGCCTAGCCTATAATAATGGTATTTTTAATACATTTCAAAGCTACATTTTGTTTTCTGCATGAAAAAATACTGTTTGATCGCCACCATAATTAGAAAAATATCCTTGCCAGTGTCCAATACAATATCCCTACAACCCATTTCCTTCAAGATTGACAGCACACTTGCTTGAATGCGATACCTTCGTATTAACATATTCAATGAAACATTTTGTAAGAGAACGTAGCATAACAGAAACATCAAAATGGAATGTTTAGTTTTGCCATTCTTCTTTATTTTCTTTTGTCTAGCTGCGCCAGCAGCAGTGATGGGGCCAATGCTCTCTTCTATTCTAATTTATTTTTAGCATCGTTGACGGCTATTTAAAGATGCTGTTTTCCACAAGTGCCGATGAGAGAAAAAGAAGCGATGACAGGACGGGTGGTTCACGTCACTGTCCATTTCCCCGATAGCTAGAAGAATAAATGGATATGTATGCGACAGCCAGCTTTCGGCCGGGAGCAACTCATCACAAAGAACGATTGCCCCGCGGCTGGTGTATTTAGGCTACCGCGAGGGTCTGTGGCGTAATAAGCGGGTCATAATACACGGGCGCTTGCAAGCGGTAAAAAATCTAAAGCTGCATGCAGTGGAATAAAGTGTGTCTCAGACAATCTTTGTCTACAATTATCACATGTTTCTTGCCATGTTCAAAAACTGTAGCAGTACATCTTTATTGCAGAAGTTATCATAGTGTGAATTAACACGCTCCTTATGTAAAACTACCAAACAAGTGTTAGATTTACATACGCAGATGTATGTAAATCTTAAACGTGATATATTCAAAACCGCTAAGCTTTACTGGCCGTTCTCGCACACTTCTGCAATGATGCATTTAATCGCTAGCCGATGAAATCACTGGAACGCAGAAGCAGAAAAAACCTCCCACGGAGGTTGCGTTGCAACTACACAGCGTCAGCTCCAGCCTAAGCCGTACCTGACCCCTACCTGACTTTAAAAAGTTTTATTATGGGGTTTTACGTGCCAAAACCACGGTATGATTATGAGGCACGCCGTAGTGGAGGACTCCGGAAATGTGGACCACCTGCGGTTCTTTAACGTGCACCTAAATCTAAGTACACGGGTGTTTTCGCATTTCGCCCCCCTCAAAATGCGGCCTCCATTGCCGGGATTCGATCACGCGACCTCGTGCTCAGTAGCCCAAAACCACAGCGACTAAGACCACGGCGGGTTTGCCTGACTTAATATGTAGCCAGTAGAAGGCCATCCAAAAAAATACCGATGGCTGTTTTGCAATACTGCGCGTAAAAGGTGGCGCCAATTTGAATGACATATACGGAAGGTTGCTTTTTGTTTTACACCCTGAGATCATTACGTTTCAAAGAAAATGAGGCGCTCCCGCATACTTTGCGACGCTTTTACATTTGGCATCAACTACGCCGTGGCACGTCAGCCTTCACCGCCAAGCAAACATAATTGCGAAACGTTGCTTAGCAGTTGCGCTGTATAAGGTTTTCATCACTGACGAAACCAAAGACCATCAAAAGGAAATTTCATATAAACATCACTTATTACATTTCCAAACTTAATAACGCAAGCATAGGGAATTATTGACAAGTACATGTCAAGTTGCCCGGCTACAATATCGCCGGTACTCATTACCACGCGTTTTGATCGAGCGGCCGTGTCATTACTACGTGAAGTAATTACGTTCCGGGTCGTATCGAACCGCATACGTGCAGATTGAGGCCCGTAGTAGCGTGTTGCACATTGGCAGCCGGGTGACAACGGGTGAGAGGCGCTGCAAACTTGTAAATACGTAACGTTCTTATTATGACAAACTTAAGGCAGCTACCTTTCACGCCTCGGGAATTGCCGCACCACGTTTTCCTGTAGCACCGTCATCACGCCTTTTAAACATATTACCAGTGATAAGCACATGATATTGCTTTTCAGAGCGGAGGTGTTACTGTGGATGATGGTGGAATCTGAAAAAATGTTCGTCGTACTACCTTGACATAATTGCGTTAGAAGACGAATACCGTTCCTTTATAATTCGCCAACTATGTCGAAGAAATTTATTTTCAGCTAGTAGAAGCACCAGTAAGCATGTGACAAGAAATTTATTTTCAGCTAAAATATACTAGAAATTGATTGTGTGCCAGTAGTAAGTACCATATTTTTTACAAAAAAAAAAAAAAAAACCTGAGAACGTCGCGCGACAGGTCTAAGAAACCTCGTACGGAATGGCTCTATTCTATAGGATGAACCGAATTAAAACGCAAATGGAAGACTCACATGACCAGGAGAGAGTCAGAAGAGCACTAACTTTTGAGTAAGATTTATAAAACTAACAGTGAGATCGTAAAAATCAGACAAATGAGAAGGGAAGGGAAGGAACGCCAGTACGCTTCTGTGGTGTCTGAGCTTTAATTTCGCGCAGGTAATTAAGTCATGTCCATCCAACAAGCCCCATCCCGCACCCTGTTGAAAACGTATTGAGCGGAACACAGCAAATTTGTACACGCAGAATTTTGAAAAAGTTACGTACACCCTATGCACATGTAATCTATGTGTAGCAAAGCTATCCTGAGAAAGTGGTAATATTAGTACCAACTTATTAAAACTAAAGTCGATTCGTGCAAGCGACATTATTGACATTTTATGCAACGTGTAATATTCAAGCACCACACCGTTCAGAAGCTATGCATCATTGGAAACACCAAATCACTCGGATGAACACTGTTAGTCGTTCAGGCAGCAATGTCACGAACGAAGTGATATTTGATCATTTTCGGAAGAACTAGGGTGAAGAGAAAAACTTGTTCTAGGGATAGTTTATGTCTAAACTTGCTAAACATGTTGTTTCTGGCGCAAAGTACGGAACATGAAAAAAATGTGGCAGAACTGCTCTCACGATGACTGTCGACGGTAAGGCGAATAGCAATCGAGCAGTGTAGCGACATACCATATAGTTTTAGTACCGTTTATTTAGCATGTGTAGTGGTTGGTATAGTATGGTATGCGTATGAAAAAATTTATTGAGGTCCTGCAGAGCGTGTCTCAACACGCAGCGGGCCGCTCCCACGTAGGGACCGGAGAGAGAGAGAGAGAGAAAAAAACATTTATTTAGACCATCGAGGTCGTTGATCTTGAGGACGATTGGGTGGTGTCCTCATTCCAGGAGCTTACTGGCCATGGCTGCTCGACGTACTTGCTGGACGAGAGCTTCTTGTCCTGCCAGGGTATCGCCGGTCCGCTGTACCTCCCACCGCTCAAATGACGTGTTAGGCGTCTTTAAATGTTGAGGTTTGCCCCCGCACCCCCACAAGATGTGAAAGAGTGTAGGGCGTGTGTCGCCGCACCAGGGGCAGATGCCGCGATATGTTTGTGGGTATATTTTTCTGTATCTGTGTAGGTTTGGGAATGTGTTTCTTCGGATAAGTCTGAGGGCTATTGCCTCTTCAGTACTGAGCATTTTGTGAGGGGGAGAATAAATCCTGCGGTCTAGTCGCTGGATCTCGAGTCGGTCGCAGTACTTTGATGGCAGGGGCCCGAAGGTAAAGGTTGGAGATTGATGACACGATAGGTTTTGGCCCGCTCGGTTGATTAGCGCTCGAGCTAACCCTTCGCCCTTTCGTTCCCCTCCAGTCCCATGAGGCCCGGTGTCCACGTGATTTGATGGGATTCTTGCAGCCTCGGGCTTAGAATCTGAGCCGCCAACACCGGTGTTCGTCCGTTGGAAAAGTTACGGCAGGGCTGTTGCGAGTCGGTAACGACATGAACTTCCCTGCCCACCCTGTCATGTTGCTTTATTACTAGCGCCGCGGCTATGGTCTCAGTCGCAGCTGGGGTCTCTCCCCTGACGGAGGCCGCGAGGGTCAACGAGTTGTCTCTCCCGTTCATGCCGGCTACCGCGAAGAGGCTCCCTGCAGGGTACGCCGCCACGTCCACGTACGTTACGTACGGGTCACCCTTGAATTGTCGGCACTGTCTGTCTACCCGAGCCTTGCGTCGTCCTTCGTGGAGTTCATGACTCATGTGCTTTTGTATGGGGTTCGCCTTGATCTTGCTTCTGACTTCGGGCGGGAGTGATCGTTGCCCATCGAGGGCACGAAGCTCCGTTGCCGTTCCGGTCCGGTGGAGGATGGCTCTGCCCACCGCCGTGTTCTGTATTCTGGCTTTTTGCGAAGCCATAACCGGGTCAGACAGCTCAGCCGACGCCAAGCCTCTCGGCCACATTGTTGGTCGGTAAGCCTGAAAATTTAGTGGATTCAGCTATATGCCACATACTCCGCAATCTTTCCACTTTGCTATTGCACTCGCTTGCCAAGGTTGCCCATGAGCATGGAGGAATAACGATGACTATGTGACACCGACGCCATGACGATGGAATAAGGAAGAAGGAATCATATCGATGGAACGACAAGGGTGTATAACGACGGCGGCATGACGGCAATTACATGTTGATTCTCAAGTTATGGCGATTGTGTAATGACTACAACCTGGCGACGGTGCAAAATGAAGACAACGATATGACTATGGCGTCAGGACTACTGTACGACGACAACTGGATGAAGAAATGAGACTGACGACGGTCGCACGACCACGACGGCATGGTGATCATTGTATGACAACGGATTCATGGTAGCTTTCTGTGACGACGACGTAACAACGACGACGGCAGGACAACAACCTAATCATGATTGAATGACGACAACATGATTACGATAGAATGGCTCATAAGGAATGATGTTGATGGATCGACGAAGGTGGTATAACGATGACGGCATGACGTAAATGTGATGGAAATGCTGAAGTGATGATAATGGGGAAACGACAGCGTGACTACGAATGCATGACGACGACTGTAGGGTGACGATGCAGTGAAACCGATAAGACAATGGCATGAGAATAATGGGATGTATCCCGAAGATGGCTTGATGATGACAGCCCGAAAAGAGTCGGATGACGTAGATGCTAGAGCACTGCACGGGCTCGGGCTTACCCGAAAGCCCGGGCCCGACCCGGCCCGTGGGCAGGGCCGGGCCGGGCCGGGTAGAGGAGTTTTTTCACGGGCTCGGGCCGGGCTCGGGCACGGCGTGTGCTTTTTGACCCGGGCCCGGGCCGGGCTCGGGTTTCTTGTCGCGGGCCCGGGCCGGGCTCGGGCTTTCTGCGAGTTATTCTCGGGCTTCTCAACTCTGAAAAACATGTATTTTTCGGTCTCGGGCCGGGTTCGGGCCGGTTTCGAGTCGGGCTCGGGCCGGGCTCGGGCTTAAGGTAAGGGGTGGCGGGCCGGGCCGGGCGGGTAATGTAGATTATTTCCGGGCCCGGGCCGGGCCCAGGTCTCGCCATAAAAATTTTTATCGGGCTCGGGCGGGCCGCCCAATGTAAAAACGGGCCCGGGCCGGGCCCGGGCCGCAAATATCGGCCCGTGCAGTGCTCTAGTAGATGCAGTGATGATGATGGCATGGATATGACAGCATCATGACGATGGTCTGATAATGGTGGCATGGTAGCGATTGATGATGAGAGCATTACAAGGACGTCATAATCATGATTGAATGATGACAGTATGATTACAATACAATGACGGAGAAAGACTGACGTCGTTGGAACGACGATGACATGACAACGATGGCATGCCGTTACAAAGTGATGACAATGACAAACAGACAGCGCGCCGACGACGACCGTGTGACGATGATGGCATGGTGACGGACAAGGATCGGATGACAAAGCAAGAATGACGGCGATGCAGTGACCACTACAGCACCACGACCCCGAGCACATAACTAGCCTCCCGCGCTGGTTGCGCCACTGGGGCGGAGCAGAAGGCGTGACCACAACAGTATGACGAGAATAAGATCCCGAAGCTGGATTAAGAACGATTGAACGACCACGACGGCAACAATATAGTGCTCTGAAAAGAAATGCATGACGACTGTATGACGACGATGGCGTGACGGCAACGACATGACGACGACGGCATGACGAGTGTCGGATGACGAAGCTAGAATGACCATGATGCAACGACCACGACGTCATCACGACCACGAGCCTGTACCTGGTGGCCCAAAGTATTATACAACTTAGGCGACTGGGTCAGGGTAGATGGCGTGATGGCGATGGCACGACGAAACTAAGATCACGAGGCAGCAATGACGACAATGTAATGACCACATCGGCATCGCTACCAGGAGAACATACCTAGTGGCCCAAGCATGTAGACAACATTAGCCACTGCGTCAGCGTAAGAGCTTAGATAGATAGATAGATAGATAGATAGATAGATAGATAGATAGATAGATAAAAACTGTGTACCCAGGACCGATGAGGTAGCGTGGGCTTGAGGGTTCAGAGCTTGACCAGCATGGAGCGGTCCAGGCCGAGATGTTAGACGATCCACGTAACGAGTAACGAATACCGTTTAATGACATAGCTACGGAATGGTCAGCTCTACGAGTTTCCTCGTGGAGAGTGACACCTACTGTGGCTTGTGCTGAACTCTGCCGAAGGCTGAAGTCCGTTGGCGGGGACGTGCTTTGCAGTGTCGCGAACACCCTCGCTCAGTAGAAGGTGGCAGTGAACGCTTGCTCTCGTCATTTGCGACCGCTGTTCGGTACAGAGAAGCCAATACAACGAATTTTCTAAGCGCCACTGGTACAACAGAGGGAGAGTCAGTGACGCGCACATATACACACAAAGAAACCGACGGCGTCTTCCTTGCCGAGGGGGAGGAGAAAGAGCGAATGCAGACAATAAGCTTAACCGTCCCGCTCGCTGAAGTGAGACAGCACTGACGAGCGTACGCAGACGTTAGGGCATCGCGTGCGCCATGGGGAAGGAGAAGAGAATGCGCGCACACAGGCTAACGTCTTTTCGCGATTGCGTCCTTGTAGGCGTTTTGCAACAGTCGCGGGTGGCCGGCGTATTTGAAACGTCCAGGATGTTGTCGTGGCTTTGGCGGCGCGACACAATTTGTCCGCTACCTAGGTAAGTCGTAACACTGGGGAGTCACTGATCGAATGGGTAGCATATCGGGCTTCTGTGCTGAGGTAACAGGGTTTGCAACCAACCCTTGGACCAACTTGAGTCACTGAGTATGCAGAAATGTGTACATGCGTACCGCTCCTCAAACGAACGTCTTATACGCCAACCTGTGTCACTGTTGACTCAGGTCTGGGTAGGTACTATTTTTCGAAGAATCTTTACGAACACCGACTTGGAGTAGTAGGTAGCTGCCACTCATTCCTCAAGGACTGCAACCTGACGCATTAGCAGCCAGTTAATGCCTTCGTTGAATAGCGGTACCTATGTACACACTGCCATCTGCTCAGTGACACAAGTTGGTCCAAGGGTTGGTTTAGAAACCTGTTACCTCAGCACAGCAGCCCGATGAGCTACCTATTATTCCACTGACTACCGAATGACCCAGATGGTGGGAAAACAGTTGGATACTAAGTGCGTAAGGAACACTAACAATGCTAACCTATTAATACCCTCTCAATAAAGTTAGAACCTGGTTGCAAATAAGCTTGTATAAGAATGAATACTTAATTTGATAATGAAGTATTCCCTTCACTTTTGATTATTTGGGATACTTTCTTTAGTAGATTGAAATCAGTTACAAGTTTTAAGAGTTCTTTGTTGAGAATTATTTGTCCAGATTAAACGGTTCAAAATTACTGAATATTTCAATTTTTCTATACGAATACGAAGTTTCAGTGTAATACGCGATGCTTTTTATTTGAAACGTCGACTATCCCCCCCCCCCCCCCACTTTTCCGTGGACATTGTTCACCTATGCTCCGACGCAGTCGCCGTCACACACTCACCCCCGATTGGCGCCCCATATAACCATCATTGAACGACTATTCGCCCCGAACAGAGGACCAAAATCCCATGTTTTTTCGTTGTCTATTCATCAAACGGGTATCTTCCGCGTTTATACAAGGTAATTCTATGTAACTGAATTCAAAACGACATTTGTTATGCTTCTCTGTGAATATGGCTCCTGATCAACATTTTTGTTCCAGTAACACCATACATTCTCTTGTCATCATGACAACGCCGCGTGGACGGGCCCGCTATACGTCCACCTGACTGTGTCTGCATCTCCCAATCTCTGCTGAAACTCTCGATGGGAATAATGTTGTGATATTCACGATTAATAAAGAAAACATTGCATGAGATTAAACTTTCCACAGGATGAAAAGAAACAGAATTGTAGTTACTGCACTTAGGGTTTATTATTTTATTAACAGGTTCACGTAGATGGCAACACCGGCATTCGATATTTGAAATTATTAGCTTAACTTTGACGTCCACACCTTCTCTCAGTTCACTGTATTATCGGCTATATTGTTATAAACATCTGCCTGTTTTTCGTGATTGCTGACACTGTCTGTCTGATAGCCGCAAGAGGCTCCAGGCACAGAACCTCCAACCACCTTATCAGCATAATTACTGCCATAGATCAAAGCTGGTTTTCTAATTTTCGTGTATTATATTGCAAAGACAATCCTAATTACTCCTCATTCTACAAGGAAAGGACAACACAGTATACTGTGTTTGTGCTTATAAGCACAAATATTCCCCTTGTATAAAATATTCTAATGTAAATTTGAGCCTTTTTACACTAGTTACGGGCAGCGTTGTTCGGTGTTCTTCGTAAATGGAAACAATGTGACGTATGGCTTCACTGTCTGTCCGAAACATCTTTACAGTCTGTTATAGAAAAGAACAGTAAATATCTTTGTCACATGGCATTTTTCTGCTTAGTGCCACCAACAGTTTCACTAATTCTTACAAAATGCCACCTACACAAACGACCAACTCAACAAGTGTTAGCGTGAAAAGCTTCCAGGTATAGCATCAGTTCACTTTCTTGTTACATAATCCCTTACATCTTATTTGTTTGGTGATAGCACATCGGCCACTTTATCGTTTGCAACATATCAGAGTCATCACTGCGTTAACTTTGTTGAGCAAAATTAAGTGATGTTTCGATGACATCAAACTCTATTTGTCTACTTTCCAATATTGACTCTTAGAACTGGGTTCAGACTAGGCAACACAGGTGCGCTACTCAAGAAAAGCACAAAACAAAGAATGTGTCATAAGACGTTTAACCTATAAATCACGTACTGGAATATAGATAGTTTGGAAGAATAATATAGAATTTTAAAATATGAGCACAAAAGAGGTGAACGATCAGCAATTTATAATTTACCTTCGATGTAGCCTCCAAATCTGCCTGGCAACCTGCCAGAGCACGCATTGCACAAATGTATCTGCTCTCAGAAGTAACTGGCCAATATCTAGCCTTTGTATCAAGGCACTTATTTTTTTGTCTGCCATTAACGCCAAGTTACTTTCATTATAAATAGAATTTTCAAATTTTCCTGTCTTCTCAGTCCTTGAGACTCTAAGGAATGGTTTGGTTTTAAACTCGACTGAAACATCTCTGAATGTGGTCGCTTTGCATGTCAATCATGTGACTAATGACCAGTGAACTTTGGGTACGTACTCGTATTGCGAATTTTAAATCTAAACTACCGGCGTGGCCATAAGAAAACCATTACGGCTACAGAAGACAGAACAAAGTATATACGACAGCCTGTTTATTAATTCATGCCTAAAAAACTAACAAGGCCCCAAAGCTTTCAATTTTTTGGCATACTGGAAACATGTATCCATCGTAAAATATAGGCTGACGCATTATGCCCCCCTCTCCCGCCCCCGAATCCCGGTCAAGTATTGTTTTCCATCTTACAGATCAGACCCAAAGTCATTTTACATAAAAAAACCACACAGTAGTCGCTTGAGCTTAAATTGCTCACTATAACATCCGCCACATGTATAAATCTTTATTGAGCTGAAATATTTTATGTTTCCATGCAATAAACTTCTCTATGCAGAGCTAACGCAGGACAAGAGCTCTGGTCGGCCACTACCATGCGAAAATTTCTACAAGCATGTTTGTGGCAACGAACACCATGTGCAGGCCGATGACTCGTATGATTACGATGCGGATGAAATTAAAGAAAGTTATTTAGAAAAGGAGCTAATACAGAAAATTAAAGGTAAGTTTTCACTAAAATATTCCTTTGAGTAGCACGTATACCGGCACGTAGTTGAGTTGTACATACACATCTGACTGCAAACAAACAAATCCACGAGTTATTACTGCACTGTGGCTTTCTGAAATGTTCTATTTCAAATTTTAAAGTGACAGGATGATGTTTTGCAAGTATGCGACTTAAGATGAGAGAATGTTTCTTTATTTCTGCTGGGTAACTTGTTTTTCCCAGATATATTAATATACAGATTAGACATATAGATAGAATTATTAATATAGAAATATTTCTAATAGAAATATTTCTATATTAGTTCCGCAATTCAAGGTGCTCTATGCGACGAGCTCTTTCTGTGTAGCGAATTGCTAACTGCTTAAGAGCTTGCTCAAATTACAGCGAATCGGGTGTGGTAGTTAGTTTGGTTCAGATATGTGCAAAGTAGGTCTCTTTTTGTACCTCTGTTAACTGTAACGTTTCCTTTTTCTGGAATGTTGATTTTTTGGCGATTGAGCATGTGGCATACGGGAACACCTGATTCTTATAACGTAAATATGTTGCGCATAAGGCTACCTTATATTTATATCACTACAATCGCAAGAACAGCCGAAACATGAGAAATTATATTCGTAAGAGTGGCTTGTTGCGGGAGTTGGTACATGCTATTTTGCAAGGATCTGCCAATAAACGCATAGGAAAACCCGACAAAATCAGCAAGATGCAGAGACTCTTTCTTGTTCTTCAGCAAGAGGTAGACTTCGAGACTGCTTCCAGCACTCCTGCTGTTCTTTTCTATGTGTCTTGCCTGATGAATATCTTATTGTTTACGCTTCCGTTTGCTTGCGTTTATTTCCGACATAGTGGAAATAGATTGGATATAGTGCGCAGCATCTCTTGCCTTTTAAAATGTACCTTGCAGTAGGGTTTCATGTTTTCCCATCGCGTGGGCCTTACTGAACAACAAAAAATAATTGTGGTGGTGGAATTGGAACCAGGGCCCTCAGCACAACATGGAGATGATATATCGTTAGAAAGCACGCGCACGCATGATAGGCACGTATCTAAAAGCGTGGAACCCGCGAACTTTGCCCCTTCGTCTAGTAGTAGCTACAGCGCTGATGCTAATGGCGCGTTCATGAGCACGTATGCGAAAAGTTTACGTACGAAAGCGAACAGACTTTATTCATGCGCCCTGGTAGGTAGCGCTTTCAGAAAATATTTCAGAGCTTTCCAAACTGGAACAAGGTGAGCCCAGGATGCTACAGTTTACTGCTTATGTGATTATGTACTGCAACGGAGTTAGAAATGCAGAAAAAAACACGTCAGAAAGAGTGCCTCGGAGAGATGACCCAGAATTTGTTTCTTCGTGCTGGCGCCGTGTAGAAAACTTTAGGGCAATCATGCCTTAATCAGTGTGCATCTGGGATCTTCACCTTCTACTAGATCCAGTTGCTGCATCAAAATAGAACTACTGCGATGGTTCGCACACAGCGGTATAGCGTATGCGCTGTAGTTTAAACGCTGTAGTTCTGCACCAAACAGCAGCACGGATGCTTACTGGGGTGGCGTTCATTGCTTCTTCACCAGTTTCGCAACACGAAGCGTGACTAAAAAAATGTTTAACGTTGCACTCGGCCGCGCAACGCTTGAAAGAGCGAAGCTGGGCGATCGTAGCCCAGCATTTTCCGGACGTGCGCGCGAACTTTTAATCTAATTACTCATGATAATGATAATTTCTTTTCACGCGTCTCGGACTCACGGCCGTCACTGCGCATTGCATATCGCAGCTTGCAACACTGACACCGCGTTCCAGGAGACCCGCTCCGTAAATGCGTCTCTCTCTATCTCTCCCTGTCATAGCGCGAAAAACCTCTTCACCTCGCAGAGCACGAGCGTACGAACGCGCCAGCTGTGGACGAAGACGACGACGCTCGAACGCAATCATATGGTTCGTGTAAATGCATGTTCTGCAAGCGTGACTGCATAGCCTAGAGGTTACGACGCTCGCTTTGGGACCCAGGGTACGCGGGCTCGAATCCCGCCTCGCCAAGAAAGTTGCATTTCTTGGTAGTTTCTTGGTACGCACCACGAACCACAAATTACGGCTGGTTTAAACAGCTTCACTGTTAATAGCTCATGCTGTGAGGGCATTGTCACAGCGGCTTCAAAGTGGCTCCTAAACGGTGACATTGGGTGCCTCATGTGGTCTCTTGCCACTGATGTCTCACTTCGCCCTACTGGCATTTCATTTAGTCTAAGACGTTCCAGCCCTTCTGCTGCAAATTGGTGTCTCCTTAGGTGACTGTCACGATCTGATCGACGGCTTGGAATCAACACGTGCTGAGAGAACACCTCTGTTCACCAACAAAGCCGTTCGTGATATACTGGTCACGGATATACTGCGTTGCATCATTTTTATCAGTCTTCGCGAAAAACTCTTCGTACGACCACCAATAATGTTGATACGCGGTCGATGTGTAGCCCATTTGAAACGACGTTGACAGTTATAACGAGTTTAATCTCCAAGCCCTTTGTAGATTAAGTTCTCTTAATCCTCTCGCTTGGTGGTACGTTCCGGAAGACCTCCTAAACCCTCTTCAAGCTGCCATTCTGACGACCTAGCTCGCAGACACAGCAGCAGAAACATTTACTCCTAAAGCTTCCTGCTTGCAGGAGAACGGCAGTCACCGTCACGCTTTCACCATGCCGGCTGCTGGTTCCTCGCAAGAATCACATTCCCTACTCAACCAAACTCGTGGAAGCCTTTGGGACCAATACCAACACAGCGACTCCATGAACACTCCACAAGTATACCAAAATTATAACCAGACCAATATTCAAGGCCAACCTGTTGGCAGTGCTTCAAGTAAACGTCGAGAAAATTAGCGACTTGCGTGCTTTCGTGTACACAGGCGATGAAGGTACGACACTGCAGTGTCTATATGGCCTTAAGCCCCACACTAAGGCTCCATTGCGTGTACCTAATAGGCGTTGAACTCCTTGACGCAGCGTTATATTTCAGTATACGGTCCGCAGTCCTCTTAGTTGCTTCATTACCCTACATGTTTTACTGCTGATGTAGAAGTTAACACCTCAGTCATTTCAGCAAACGCGTAATTCAGCCTCTAGTAGGCCATACTGATGTCAATTATTTTCCATGACTACTAGCCAACACACCACAGTACGTGAAGGAGCGCCTTGTTTATTGAAGCCTTATCTAACCCTACAAAGAGAAATTGTAGGGTGCACAGCGCCACGACAACTTGAAGACAACCTTGGCTCCTAGCGTCGAGCCTTGAAACATCTAGAACTTTGTAATGCTAGGCGTCGGTGTGTACCATGAAACAGTCACTGACCGAAACGATATATTCTCGTACTCCCAACTTCTGCGATTCTGATAGACAGGAAACCAGGCTCTTCAAGTTGCAAGAATACTTTTGCTAGGTGGAAGTACAAAACAGTATCAGCTTGCATATTGCTGCCCGCCAAATCTGCGAGCTGCGCAAGAAATTCCTATGTTGTGAGCATCAGCTAAGATGTTGACACGCCAGACCTTCTACTGGGCTCTACCACATCTTAGTTCGTTCCATTACACGCACAAAATTGCCTACTTCTATGAAAAGCCGAAAAAGTAGCCACTGTGGCAGTAGAAGAACCTAAAAACACTCGTCATGCACAGTTCCTAAACAACTGGTTAAATCGGGTGTTCAGTTCTACAAAGAAAATTAAACGCTGCCACGACATGAAATATTTCATGACACGAAATACTTGGCCACAATAGAGCGGCGTTTCAAGATTACTCAGCCTAGAGGCTAGAAAACGTACAACAATTGCAGCGTGGCTGAGTGTAAGGATAAAATGCACAGACGAGCGGAGCCGTAAACAACGGAGACAAATAAAGAAGAGAACATCTATTTCATTGGCGGCAGAAGGTTTCTATTCACGCAACAGGTTCGAACGTTTGTTCATCGTAGCGCAACATATAATTTTTCATACGTCACAGCAGTCATGCCATCGTCATCGATGTCATGGCATTGCTGTCACCATCTTTATGAATCAATCGTTGTTTCCATCGTCAACTTGGTACGATCGCCTGGCTATTGACACCACACACATGCTCGCATTGCGCACACAATTGCTGTGCGCACACGGAGGTGTTGCCCCATGTAGTACTCGCAATACCCTGAAAGAGGCTGCACAGCGAGCCACATGTGGAATGATTCACGATACATTGATTTCCACAGAATGTGCGATCTACACATTTTACAACACTCAGACTCATATATTACGGGTAGGTTTTTTATAATTTTAGGGGCATTCCACTCATCATATGATGGCTAGCCGGCGATTTACCTTTTTCATTTATAAAACTGTCTTGACGCCATTATTGTTCACGGATCACGCCTTCAAGTTTCTGCACGTCGACAGTGCACAGTGCACAGACACGCGTCCACTAGCCTCTTGCAGGTGGCGAGCTTTCCTCTTTAGATAAAGCTGTTCTTCTCAACCATGATATCTTGGACTCTGCTCTGTCGCTTGCTGAGCTGTGCGTGGGTGAAGCAACCAGATTGTGGTGCCGTTCAGGGGCGCGTTCAAGAAGTGGGATTTCTGCTGCATTAACTTGTGCACAGGGCGACATATTATTACGGCCATACCTATTTTCTTTGTAGTTTCAATATGTTTCTTCCGAAAAGCATTTTCACATGGAATAAAGCTTTGAGGGTACACCACTCATGATAGCAACGCGGTCTGTGCGGCACAAGCCAATTGTGGACGACACATACTAACAGAAGTTCTGTGAAAAACGACTTCGACATCTGCCAATGCATCAAAGTATTGACGAAATGAGGCGACAGATGTTCCACGAGAAGAAATGTGCCTGGTAACATGAATGATGTTGAGGTCAAAATCGCTTAGTTAGGTTATTACATAAGCTTGCGACTTCTTTAAAAGGTTCATATACTCTAACAGTGACCGGATATAACTTAGTTGAAGTGCCTGTAAAATAGTTTCTCACAACTATTGCATGTTTTGCAGGCCTTTGCCAAGGTTTTCGCTTTTCATATCTGGCCTGCCATGGTGACTTATAAAACGTTTGAGGAACTAAGACAGCAAAGAGCTCACCAGTTATAGAGACGCATTTATTTCCCTCATTGCACGCGTTATGCAATGCTTAACCTAAGAGCGCGTTGGTTTTTGACATAACTGAAGCACGCTCGAGACTGATGTACAGATCACAAGCAGAGTGTGCCATTATTTATGCTACTACTCATTTACATCCTAATTTTAAGAAATTTAGTGCCTGGAGCCGCAATCGCACTTTTTTAAGATGGGTAGATTTGCGATGAAACTCCCTACACAACAAAAGTCATGCGCTATTGAACTGAATTATTAAAGCATTACTTTGGCGCGACGTAAATAAATGTACATCTAAAGACGACAGTGCGTCTAAAGAAAAAAAAAAACGCTGAAAATATTGCTAGCGCTACATCAACACAAGCAGTTGTAACGCTCACTATTACTCGTGATTAAAATAAATAGCTGATAGATACTTCAGGATCTTGGGCCCTGTTAGCTTTCGGTAATATTTTTTCACATTTTCTCTCTTTTCGCTGAGTAGTGAATCCTTATCTATAGAGAGTAGCTAACTGCGCTACTTGAGAGCTCACATTAACTGTACAGCTCGGCCAATGACTCGTGCTCGTATACTTATGGGTCAGCCCCTGAAGATGTCTCATGACCTTGTCTGTGAGAAGTGTAGCAGTGTTTCCTTTTGTTAACTTTTACGCTCGTCTCATAGAGATTGAATCAGTGGAAAATGACTTCTTGTGATTATCATTGTTCTGTATTCGCAAAAATTTTTTGCAAGTTTCTACAGCAGTAGCAAGTCGGTATGCAGCATAATGTACGATTCGCTTCAACAAGAATCCAAAGCCTATTGCTTCAAGATCAACTGAGGGCTGTCCAGAGGGTCCATGATGTCGCTGAAAGGCTTGGCCTTGCAGTGCCAACGTCGGAGCGGCCCGCCTCGGCTTAAGTCGAGCCTCCGGACCTCTTAAATTAAAGTTCTCTCTCTCACATACACCATTCGGCAAAGGATTCCAGCAATGTAGCCTGCAACATTTCTAAAGTCAAGGGATTGCAAGATACGGAGAGGTAGTCGATAGAAAATTATGGGGTTTTACGTGCCAAAACAACCATCTCATCATGAGGCATGTCGTAGCCCCTGGGGGACTGCGGATGAACTTGTACCACCTGGGGATCTTTAACGTGGACTGAAATCTAAGTACACAGGTGTTTTCTGTATTTCGCCCCCATCTAAATGCGGCCGCCATGGCCGGGATTTAATGTCACGACCTCGTGCTTAGCAGGCCAACACCATAATCACTAAGCAACCACGGCGGGTAAATAGTCGATAGTCAGCAAACAGTATACCATTACATAATGCTAGTCGACGGCGATATTAAAACCATTACCGCAGTAATGGCCTTGCGGTTGAGTTTCTACCTTTGGTGCGGGATGACGTGTTTGCTAAACCACGCTGTCACCGGTTGCCTACCGGTTATAAGGTTGAGCACAGGCCTTCCCCAGCCCGACGCTCGGATTTCTATAACACTGAACTGCATCGCGAAGGATCTCTCACCATGCCAGTTCCGTCAAACACTGTGGGCGCAACAAGGCTCTGCCAAAGAGTAGTTTGAGCAGAAATTTCTCATGTGGCACCTCAGAACGCCTATTAGTAAGGACGCCCTCGCATTAGGAACAACACGCTTTTGAAGCATTAAGGTCGCATAATTTTTGAAAGCCTGATCGGGAGTGCGCTTCTACATATTTTACATCCGGTAGGTACCTGGCGACGACTAGTCTGCCTCCCAAACCATCAGCGGATGCTCTACAGAAAGGCTTTAAGTGGTTGGACAAGGAGCACTTAGATGCCTGCCTCCTGTACGCTAGTCTTAAGTAGTCGCTTCCTAAGCTGACGAGACATTTGTTGTGCAAACCAGACCGCACTTCTGTCTAATCATGCGACAGCATACGACAGCTGCACACGCGTGCATAGCGGACAACAGTTCACTCTCTCATTCATCAAAATGAGGCAAGTTATTAAAGGGTCTGTACCTTGTATCTCTTACAAGTTTTCCATTCCGAGCCCGCAATGATGCGCTCGCGCACAATCAACACACCTCAAGCTTTCTCTTAGGTACCTTCAAAGTTGTTCAAGTTTATATTTAATGATCTAGGGAAATGTGCGACCAATGTTGGAATCGAACCTCTAGTATGCCTAGCATGTGTGGCGCATGCAACTTTCTCATTGTTTCGTAGTGACAGTTATTGTTTTGATATAATTTGATAGACTGCACTGCCTTCGGGATCTAAGAATAATTCTGTCGGATAGATTGAGAATGATTGATGTCCAACTATTATGCTATCGCATTAAACAAAAAGCAACGCTAGCGGCTCTACTGCTTTGTTACACGTCGGCAATCTTCAGCGGTACAGCTTTTAACACGAAAATAATCATGTCGATTGCCATGATTATATCCGCCAACATCAACCCGAACCACCCCGACCGGGCAGGCCCTTCGCGTGGTGCAAGGCGTTAGTAAAAAAAATTAAATTTCTCAAAGTAAAATTTGTCAAAAAATCGTAAAGTACGACTTAAGCACAACCTAAAGACGTGATAGCGGCGGATTGTAATTTGAATATACGAGAAAAACGCCTAATAAGCAACCAGGGATTTTTGATTGCAATCGCGTTCCACTCTTAAAGGCGAAGCTTAAACGCCCTCCATTTCTTTGCCATGGTGGTAAATAAACTCTTCTGTAAGCGCACAAAGTTTTCAAAAAAGGTATTCCGTCCTACTGCAGAGTTTACGGCAGAACAGGCACGAATTTTAGGGAAATAAAAAGAGGAAATACTGAGCACACGTGTTTCAAAGTATTGCCGCAACGTTGCCAAGCGGGAACTTTCGGAACAAGACCGCTTACTTCCGGTTGCTTTAGTAGGAGGTGGTCGAGGCGCTGTCCAGCCTCCTTTAAAGGGCCCCAAAACTACCTTAGATATTTTTGAACATTTAAAGTAAACACGCGCATCGAGTTGAGAAGGTCATCACGGTCAACGATACCAAACGTTGCAGCGCTGCTCGCCGCGGGCGAGCTACAAAATAAATAAAAAAACACCGCATATCCACGAGGTGAATGATGATGAGTGGGCGAAGCTCCGGAGGGAATCATCGGTAAGCCGTGAATCTTCCGTGTAATTCGCCCAGTCGCGCCGCACTAAATCGAACGATTGACTTCCACCAATGACACGCGCCATATGTGACGTCATTCCTATTTTATAACAGCGCCCTTCATTATAATTCCACCATCTCCCGCTTAAGGGGACACTAGCACAAACGCGTTAGAAACGTGCAATACTCTCAAGTAAGGGGGAGAGGCCACAGCGTCTTACGCAGCCGTTTACACATGCCAGAAGGTGCACCGCGTTTGCCGACGCCATCACATGACTGCTGAGAGAGTATAACCAACACCACCTAGAAATAACCCAGCACCACCTAGAATCTCTAGTTCTAGGTGGTGTTCCTATAACCCCCGTATTCATAAACGCTCCTCGACTTGAACTTAACTTGCGACCGCCTTCAACGCGTTTCGAACGCGCTGCCCAAGGCGGTGGCAAGTCAAGTTCAAGTCCAGGAGCGTTTATAAATACGGGGGTAAGGCGGAGAGGCCACAGCGTCTTACACCAGCTTCTTACACGGGCCGTAACGCGCTAGCACAAACGCGTTAGAAACGCGCAGTCTTTCGTTAATGTTGGGTATTTATTGTCATCGTGGTGCGTGTGTCCATGTGCGCTTCGTGGCGTAGTGGTTAGCGCCGCGCGTTCGGAAGCGGGGGGTCCCTGGTTCGATTCCGCGCTACGGACACTACTTTCGGAATTTTTTTTTCATAGAAGTAGACGTGGCTACCTACTACTACTACATACTACAGAGGAGGAACAGACCCACATCCTGAGGAGCTTCGCCCCTAAAAAAAAAA
>NC_051162.1:75183725-75227333 GCF_013339745.2 Dermacentor silvarum | reverse complement strand
CCGTTGCACTCCAACCCAAGTTTATTCTTCTATAAATTTCTTTCTCATTATCAGGGTCCCCTGTGAGTAACTGGCCTAGATAAGCGTACTCCTTTACATACTCTAGAGACTGACTGCCAATCCTGAATTCTTGTTCTCTTGCCAGGCTATTGAACATTATCTTTGTCATCTGCATATTAATCTTCAACCCCACTTCTACACTTTCTTGGTTAAGGTCCTCAACCATTAGCTGTAATTCGTCCCCATTGTTGCTGAATAGGACAAGGTCATCTGCAATCCGATGGTAGCTGAGGTATTTGCAGTTGATTGTCACTCCTAAGCCTTCCCTGTCCAAGAGCTTGAATACTTCTAAGCATGCAGTGAATAGCATTGGAGAGATTGTGTCTCCTTGCCTGACCGCTTCTTGATAGGTAACTTTCTACTTTTCTTGTGGAGAACCAAGGTAGCTGTGGAATCCTTGTATATATTTGCTAAGATATTCACGTATGCCTCCTGTACGCCTTGATTACGCAATGCCTCTATGACTGCTGCTATCTCTACTGAATGAAATGCCTTTTCATAATCTATGAAAGCCATATAGAGAGGTTGATTGTACTCCGAAGATTTCTCGATTACCTGATTGATGACATCGATATGACCCATCGTAGAATATCCCTTCCTGAAGCCAGCCTGTTCTTTTGGTTGAAGTCAAGTGCTGCCCTGATTCTATTTTAAATTACCTTGGTGAATATTTTATAAAATATTAAAAGCTGGCTTATGGGTCTATAATTCTTCAATTCTTCAACGTCTCCCTTATTATGGATGAGTATACTGTTGGGATTCCTCCAGCTTTCTGGTACACTTGAAGTCGTGAGGCATTGCCTATAAAGGGCCGCAAGCTTTTCAAGTATAATTATAAATAATGCTACTTAAATGAAAACCTACTGGCGGAGTAGTGTTGCTGGGTTTGCTAACCGACACTAACCGCAGACATCTTTTGAGACGAAAGCATCGGTGTCATCCGTGTCACCTTGCTCCTCATCCATAATGTTTAGCTGGTTCTGCAGCAGCACATTCACAATATCAATGTTCTCTTCGATGTTTGTTGCCCTCTCAACTGCATCCAGAGCATCGAGAAAGTGACGAAAAGGCTTCCTGCGGAAGAAAGTCTGTATCCATGCGGGAACGCAACTTAAAAAAAGGGGCCGACATGAAAACCGCTAAGGCCCACTGTACTATATTAAGTGCACCAAATTTTGAATGCGTGTTCGTTTGTTTAAAATGAAGCTGCAGATATGAGAGTTTGTTTCTAACACGCTGTACTGAACACTCCAAAAAGCACCGCGAAGATAAAGCAGGCGAGCATAAATAAATGAAAAGCGAGCGCACATCTGAATTAACCACTTGTCCGCAGTTTTGATGGAACTGGTGCGAAGTGTTTAGATTTGGAGTAAACAGTAAATTCTTCCCTGTATTGATGATGATGATCATGACAATGACGATGATTTAGTGGCCTGCACCTTGAAGTGGGGCGGTGATAAATAGTGACCTCGCCTGCGTGATTTAATCAGGTATGCCATACATACTTTTATATATCATTTTTGTATATATTTCATAACATTTTTTACCCTCAATGTCTACCTTGAACCTCTACCTATGACTAAGAGATCAAGTCAGGTCGTATTTTTCCACCAATAATCTAAACGCCTCTTGCTTATCTCGACTGCTGACCAGTTGATGCTTCCATCCACTTCTGGAAGGTACACGTTACCTACTGTTCTCACTGAGTGAATCCCTTCACATTCCATTAGGATGTGTTGAGTGGTCTCCGGATCTTTGCTGCAGCATACACATGTCTCATCTCCGGTATTTTTTGGTCCTTAGGCAAGCGTCTCGAGCCTAAAATATCAAGGCATGGCCCTTTGTGTTATCGCACAGAGTTTTCGCTCTAATTTCTTGCTTCACATTTTTGTAAATATCCATTGTCCTTTTTGTTTTAATTCGTTGAATCCAATTCCCTGTATCCATTTCTCCCACTTTCTTTCTGATGACTCCTAGTTTTCTATTTACAGTTTGAATTATCCTGTACTTGACTGCCAACTTTCTTGACCTCTTCCTCAATTCTGTGTCCACGCTTTTCAGATGCAGATACTTGTGCAGTTTAGCCGCTCATTTCTTTTCATCGAGGTTCACGAGTCTTTCTTCAAAACAAATTTTGCTCTGTGCTTCTCTGACTACAAAGGAGGCCCAACCCATGTCCCCTTGCACTGCCTCATTTGTGTTTTTACCGTGAGCTCCCAAAGCCATCCGGCCTACTTATCTTTGGTTAATTTCCGACCCCGAATTTAACAGCATAGAATGACATTTGCGAACGTTACGGCAAAAATGAAATGAAAATGAAAAAAATGAAAATTTCTGTGAATCCGTGAATATTTCAGGGCATGGCAAGGTAACATACAGGTCCCAAATGCCCGTTTAAAAACAGGCAACTGGTGTCTATATATATTATATGTACAGTTGGCAAAGAACACAGTACATAGATAAAAGTGTCTTCTGGTAAGTATGTTCCATTTTCTTACATTGTGAAAGCCGGAACATTCTACAATGGTCTTACAGAACACACATGGGCAAAATTTATCGGGCAGGCCTCGGAAAAGTATGAGGCGAAAAGTCGATGCTTCATTCCATTTATTTATTTAGTTAACTGAAAGTCAGAACTTGCGCGATTCGTTAACCACTCGTGGATCGGTGGTGGTTTATGTGGAACGTCTCTGCAAATTCCGGTAATGCATACCTGCAAACAAGAACATATCGGGTAAAGTATGTTCAAGGATACAGTTTGAAAGAGCAATAATGTATGCTGCAGAAAAGTGCAATAATAGCGTCGAGATAGTCTACTTTAAAAGTGTGGTCATTTGTTGAGTGCATTATTGCCTGCTCTACATTAACAAGTATGGCGTTGAAAGAAAACTCTAGGATATAGTGGAATGCCTTTCAGGGATAGTGCTTTAAAGATGAATAATATATGCTGCAGAAAAAGTCAATACGTGCGTCCATATTGCGTATTGTAAACGTGTAGTCACTGTTTCCGGGCACTGTTTCCGGCTTAACGTTGGCAAGTAGAACGTCGAAGAAAAGTTCTAGGAGCTTCAACCTTGGCTTTCGATTGGTGTCATCATCGACTTGCTTAATGACTGGGCATTCATATCAGCCTAACAAATTTTTGGTCGTTTTTGAAGAAACGCTTGAATTTGTACAGGAAAATTGTGGGAAATATTTGCCTGTCGCAGGCGCCATGAACACCTGTTTTGCAGTGAATACATTAAAAGTTTGCTACACTTTTCCCTTAAATGCAATTAATACACAAGCGTGAGGAGTGACATAAATTACATACACACACATCGGAGGTGGCTGCTATTTCACGTTCGAGTGCTATTTCAGCAGACAAATAAATGAATAATCAAACGAAACATAGCAAATGTGATCATTGGGACCATTGTCGGAATGCACTCGGTGTGAGAGAAAACAACACTTCAATTACAAAAAGAAAATAGAGAGGCCAGCTTGGGGAGTTGTGTCCAAATGATGCTACTCTGCAGCGTGGAAAACGGATAGGGGCGGGGAACAAAAGTGAATAATGGCTCTGTACTCTGCATTTTCTGCCTCTTGTATATAACAAGAAAATGCAAAATGTCATTTTCGTTAAACATTTATTATTTTCAGTGCCCAAGAAAAAATGTTGATGAAAATACAGTTATTGAAGCAAAAAACAAATATTTCAATTGTGCTCTACCCAACCTCTTAAAAACTTATCCAATAAAGTTCTGGAACGTAGTAAACCCTAAACAAAATCAGTTGGTACCGTCCATGTTAGGTACAGAAGGCAACGTGCTAACACTAGATCAGTGTGCCGAGCAATTTAATAGGTACTTCGCCGGAGTATACACAGATGAAGATCCTATTAATAATTCCCTAATACTCCCGCAGCTAACCATCCCATTTCGCTTTCCACCTATTATCATCAGTGCTTATGGCGTAAAATGCGCTATTGATCGTTTGCCTTTCAAAACCAGCCCAGGGCCCGATGGCATCAGTGCTAAACTTTTAAAACTAAGCAGTCATTTCTCATCAGTTGTACTTTCCTTAATATTCCAACAATCACTTGATTCTGGATGTGTGCCGGAAGACTGCAAGATAGCTCATGTTCTGCCAATACCTAAAAGTGGTGATAACACTGTGTTAAGTAACTATCGGCCTATTTAGTTAACCTCAATTAGTTGCAAACTGCTTGAGCATATTCTCTACTCACACATTATGGCGCATCTCAATCAAAACAATTTACTAGTTAACAACCAGCACGGTTTTCGCCCCAAGCTTTCATATGCGAAACACAGCTTTACGAGTTGGTAACAGACCTTCATAATTCACTGCACCTGTCTCATTCCGTCGATGGTGTCTTTATTGATTTTTCGAAGGCCTTCGACCGTGTACCTCATAAACGACTAACACTGAAAATGCGAAACCTCGAACTTGATAGAAAAACAACACGATGGGTTGAAGAATTTCTAACGAATCGCTTTCAGGTGGTCAAATTGAGTGACAATATCACCAGTTCAACCCCTGTCATGTCGGGTGTGCCTCAAAGTACAGTAATAGGTCCGCTTTTATTTTAGATATACATTAATGACATCGCATAAATCTTAATTCAACAGTTCGCCTTTTTGCCGATGACTGTGTGATTTACAGAGATAGCTAGCCCTAACGACGTTATAACACTGCAATCTGACCTTAATAAACTAACGGAATGGTGCTGCAAATGGCAGATGCAAATTAACTCAGAAAAGACCAATCACCTGAACTTCGCTTCCGTACCAAAGTCTCAAACAAATACTTACATATTAAACAATAGCATAGTAAGCTCGGTTATTTCGGTTAAATACCTCGGTGTCTACATAAATTCTAGCTTAATATGGACTGACCATATAGAATATATCACAACTAAAGCGCAAAAAAACTTGGCTTTCTGAAGCAACGCTTGTATCTGGCCGACAGGGACACCAGGCTTCAAGCATACACTTTCCTCGTGCGTCCCTCCCTGGAATATGCATCAGTCATTTGGCATCCCTACCAGATCACCCTTACCAATTTACTCGAAGCCGTCCAGAATAAAGCAGCGCGATTCATCATGTCATCCTACTCCCGATTTGAAAGCGTTTCATCTTTGAAGCAAACACTAAACATGCCGCCACTCGCAATGCGCAGAAAATTCGCCACATTATGCTTTTTTCACACACTGTATCACAGGAACACATCATTTGCCCGGTCACACATTTTACCGCCACCTCATACTTCACATCGCATCGATCATGCCTATAAAGTTAACCCTATCTTCGCACGGATGGAAAAGTACAAGTATTCGCCGTTAACCTTATCAATAAAACAATGGAATGAGTTACCCTCCAGAATTGGCACGATAACACAGTCTTCTTTATTTCATTCAGCATTACTAACGTATTTACAATCCTAGCACTTTTAGTAACATTTTTCTCTCCCAGAGCACTTATTCGCTTTTGCTATTTTGTTCTTGCTTCGTTGAGTGTGAATATTGTAAAAATATTTACCTTGTTAATATGTTTCACGACTTGCTGTACCCCAAAGTGCTTTATTTACCACCTGCGATGCTTCATTTGTAAAAATTGTGTTCTGCTTTATGTTCCCCCCTATGTAATGCCCCTGTGGGCCCTTAGCGTATCTAAATAAATAAATAAAATAAATAAAACAATGAATTTATATCTTCAGATTGCATTGCTCAGCGTGAACTCATTTGTTATCACCGCATAATCAGTATACCTATATGTTGGAATCCACGTTTCCAGATGTTGGAATCGGTGTATTTGTACATCCCTTAAACTGATGCAGTAAATTTGTCGATTTGGTCTAAAGACAGCTATAAATATAGAAGAAAATTTATAGTTTGTTTATGCACACAGAACATTTTTATACAGAATTTCAACTGCATGCCCAATTCCCGCGAAAAAAAATCTGGAAGTTTGTCTTGTTTAGATGCTAAGCTGCGGTCTTTGTCAGCTTACCTTCTTTGCCCCGCCATTTGACACTTGACAAATAATGAAGTCTGGGGCTTGATCTATTTTGTACTCTTTTACACCAGCAGCATCGGTTGTTCCGCAAACCAAAAAGCAGTTTTCAATATTGAATAGATCGCTGTAAACCTACAAAAAGAAGCAATGAGTTACCAACCTAATGCGAATAGGCAACATTATTTTGAAGCTGTAGCACATACAAGCCGAAGCAAATCAAGCACAGTGACTCATTGTGTGGTCTTTATTTTCTTCGCATGCAGCATCAGACTCACGTGATCTCCTTCACCATGCGCAGTTGCAACTCCTACTCGTTACTCGCTGCCCAGAGTAGGCCACCCACTTAATTGTATCATTAGCATACGTGCTATGTTTGAAATCAACTATATCTTTTTCACCTCATATGTCACATCTCTTAGATGAGAGTTCTTGTTTCACTGATTTGCGAGTGTTCGTAGGCAGTGTAGTCTTTTGGTAATTACTTGTTCCTCGCCTAATTCACCCATGTACAGCCAACATCATTTATACATCCTTTGCATGAAATCTTCTATTGCAACGCATCGTTGCATTGATCCAGTTTACTGCTTTCATACAGATATTGTTTTGTTCCCGGGATCTGCGTGACGGCAACAGCTTAGTATATTTTTATAAACCTTTCTGGCTCAATAATTCTGGAACACATTGGTAATGTCTTAATGTTTTGCGACATGTTATATCAATCTTTTATATTATAAAAGATTGATGCGTGAATGCGTTGTGATCCACCGTCTCGCCTTCCGGAACACACATTCAGAGATGGACTGCACACGGGGGTAACAGGACAATCCGGCTCGAAGGACACATACTCTGATTTATGGACGATGAAAACTTGTATTCACAAGGACTACAAAGCTTGGGTACATGGTTGCAATGGTAGATCGGTACGCCGCGAAAATATGTCCGCTGTGAAGTTCCGTGACATGCTCGTGATGTACCACGCCAGTCACAAACATATTTGGGGAGATCTGCACAAAAATGTGGTTCATTTATACTATTAACGAGTACGCTACAAGCGGGGCCTCAACAACAAACATGGCCTAGGATGGACATCACTTCGTCCTCTTGTCGTTCGTTATAAACTTCAGCATCTTCTGGATCCGCAGGACAACTGGCAATAAGAACATAATCATGGCTTTAACAGGCATAACAATCAAGTTATTCGCATATATATATATACATATACAATAGGCCATATTTAAGAAGATCACGATTCTTGGTAAAAGCAACGAGAAATACTGGAGGCATATTACATAAAAAGAAGGAAAAGATATCTGCATTAACAATAAGTCAGTGGCGCTGGGCGGCGCTGAGTTTCAATTTTTTGATACCTGTTCAACTAGCACATGTTTCCTATTCACTAATCTAGGGTGGTGTGATGCGCGGAACCTTGCCGCGCATGTGTGGCTTGGCAATATATTGCGATGTTTTCTCGGAATTAAGTTAGTTGCGAGTGACGCTCTTTTCTTTCTCCTGTCTTTTCCTTGGTGTGTTGTGTCTTTTAGTTGTATGAAATATATGGTGAGTCAGCTAATGTATAGGAAACCAGAAACATCCAAGTATTTTGTACAATCCTGCTGCGTTTGTAGCACGTTACTCGCGTTTGACAAGCACTTGACCTTCCAGCGTTGGTAAGATCTTATTTCCATGCTTTCAAAATTACTTTAGCTCCTCATGGCAGCGAAACCCAGCAAAATAGCGGAGCCGTTTATTTTTAATAAACTGCTTGAAAGTGTCTTCGTTTGATGAAATCGACAATACTGAAGTTCTTTGCTTTTATTTCGAATGCAGAGAGCGGTAAAAATATTGGCAGTTACAATAGTCTTGAAGTCAATCTATTACCAGTTAATTACCGTATTTATTAGTATTATTCAAGATAAGCAAGTGGTCTGCATTTATTTACCGCAGGAAATACTATAGAACTTAACAGCCAGGCCGTTTATTTCCTGTATCTGAGCTGCCCGCACAGTTTTCTCTTCGTTAGGAGCCAAATATGCTGTTGCTTACCTGCACATATTCCACGTCAAGACTGATACTACTATAAAGATAACTGCAGTACTTCGCTCCTTCCAAGAGGGGCTTTCGAATGTTTGTTTCTGACAGTTGTGGCCACTTTCGTGCCTCTTGATTTAAAAGGCAACGACCATGTGAATCTCTGGAAAGCAAAAGTTTACGTTCGCACGACCACATGAATTGCAATAAAATTATTGCAGTGGAAAGCTGAAACTATGCATGAGTAGTGTAAAGCGTTATTACCATGAACGCATGTTGATAAAGAACAGAAAACGTTTTTTTATAAATCTGGCTCTTGGTCTCTTGCATACGTCATATAAACGCATGGAATTAGTGATGCGGCTTTAGGAGTATACATTTGTGGTACCCAAAGAAGAGCTGATAGATCATGCTTTGAACCTCGACGTCAAAACTTTAAGGGCATGAGCTAGCTGCAAAATTTTATAGTATTCTTTTCAACCAGTCTAAATGCTGTGTGGGTACCAGTAAAACTGAGGAAAGCATGGTTGCGCTAACAGGAAAAGAAAGACTTGGAAAGAAAAGTAGGAAACGATAGGTCAAGTGAACTTCAACTGTTTTATTCTTACAGCAGAGCAATAGGGATTCAACAAATGCGCATGCGAGTGTCGGTGTGGTTTAAGGCGATTACAGTGATTACAGCTAACGTATCACCACCCTTGCCAATTATCTTAATGTCCCGCAGTAGTTGCTCACAATGCCGGCCAAGCAAACCATGCAATGTGCAGGTAAGTGCGCATTAGCTTTGTTCATGATTGACAATTCATGCTCCCGTGCCCGGTCATTGACACATCTCCCCGTTTGGCCCACGAAGGACTTTCAGCGGTATCTCATATGTAACGCCAGTCACACGTTTCACGTAAAGTCTGGTGTGGTTTTTCTGGCATCCTGACTTTTTGTAAACGCGGCTAATCCGCGGACACAGTCCAGCCAACTTGCGTGGCGCCGAGAAAACAACAGGTACACCAAACCAATTTTCAGAATAAAACAGTTGAAGTTCAGCGCCCGACCTATCGTTTCCTAGTTTTCTTTCCAAGTCTTTCTTTTCCTGTTGGCGCAACCATGCTTTCCTCATATATCAACCAACTCGCCCAGCAACAAGTTCTGCAAGATGTTAAGCAGCAGAATGTATTTAAACAGAGAACGCAACGTTACAGTACACAAAACAGAAAATATGGTAATACACTAAATACTGATTTATGTAAGTAGGGCTATTAAAAGCTTTAAAAGTACCCCTAGTTTTATGCAGAAAAACCAGTATGCATCTTATTGCAAAGCACTCTTGACTTTGGAATTCGAGGCGTTTTAATAGCGAAGCTGTTAAAGCTGGAGGAGAAACGCTCGAAGTCCGTAGAAAACTCCACGCCGTTGCCTAGCAACAACGAAGCCACAGCTGCGCACCACCTCGCCCAACCTCGCCTAGCCGCTCATGCGCTCAAGCAGTAGCAATGCAGCAGCCGCCGCCAAGCACGCCCACCGATGGGTATACTCCGCACAGCCTCCGCGCCGAGCTACCGCAGCATCTGGTAAACCGTCTCCCGCCACGTCAATGCTATCGAAAATAGCTGGTACGTGTCGCCTAGCAACAACCTACGTCATAACTGACGTAAACACCCAGTGTGCATGCACTTGGCCTAAGAGTTTGCCATAAAAGGGGCTGCGCCTAGTCATGTCAAATTTCGCGAGATATCGAGGGGATAGCCTCCCACATGTTCGGCGTCGGCAAGCCACAGCGTTCTTGGCACTGTGCCAACCATGGTTAGCCTGCCTGCGTTTATGGCATGCCAGGAACGCTATCGCTCGCCGACGCGTCCAGCACTAGTCACGCTAAATGTCGCGAAATGGAGGGTACCTCCGAAAATATTCACTCTAGAATACCTTCCCTACAGCGTAGTCAAATTAAACAGCGTGCTAGGAATTAAAAAAAAAAAACAGGCAAGTTTGCCCGCGGTCGTGCAAAGCTTACGCACAGCGAAACTGTCGATCCTAAAGTCTGCCTACTTCGCCGTGCTTGTGGGTCGATCCCGAAGATCATCATCATCATCATCAGCCTATATTTATGTCCACTGCAGGACGAAGGCTTCTCCCTGCGATCTCGAATTACCCCTGTCTTGCGCTTGCGCATTCCAACTTGCGCCTGCCAATTTCCTAACTTCATCATCCCACCTGGTTTTCTGCCGTCGTCGACTGCGCTTCCCTTCGTTTGGTATCCATTCTGTAACCCTAATGGTCCACCGATTATCCTTCCTACGCATTACATGGCCTGCCCAGCTCCAATTCTTCCGCTTAATGTCAACTAGAATATCGGCTATCCCCGTTTGTTCTCTGATCCTCACCGCTCCCTTCCTGTCTCTTAACGTTATTCCTAAGATATTTCGTTCCATCGCTCTTTGTGCGGTCCGTAACTTGTTCTCTAAGCTTCTTTGTTAACCTCCAAGTTTCTGCCCCATATGTAAGCACCGGTAGAATGCAATGATTGTACACTTATCTTTTCAACGACAGTGGTAAGCTCACAGCCAGGATTTGGCAATGTCTGCCGTATACACTCCAACCCAATTTTATTCTTCTATAAATTTCTTTCTGGTGATCAGGGTCCCCTGTGTGTAATTGACCTAGATAAACGTACTCCTTTAGAGACTGTAGAGGCTGACTGGCAATCCGGAATTCTTGTTCCCTTGCCAGGCTATTGAACATTATTTATTTCTTCTGCATATTCATCTTCAAACCAATTCTTACACTTTCCCGATTAAGGTCCTCAATCATTTGTTGTAATCCGTCTCCATTGTTGCTGAATAGGTCAATGTCATCTGCAAACCGAAGGTTGCTTAGATATTCGCCGTTGATCCTCACTCAAAAGCCTTCCCACTCTAAGAGCTTGAATATTTCTTCTAAGAATGCAGTGAATAGCATTGGAGAGATTGTGTCTCCTTGCCTGACCCCTTTCTTGATAGGTAACTTTCTACTTTTCTTGCGGAGAACCAAGGTAGCTGTGCAATCCTTGTAGATATTTACTAAGATATTCACGTCTGCCTCCTGTACTCCTTGATTACGCAATGCCTCTATGACTACTGCTATCTCTGCTGAATCAAATGCCTTTTCATAATCTACGAAAGCCATATAGACAGTTTGATTGTACTCCGAAGATTTCTGGATTACCTGATTGATGACATGGATATGATCCATTGTAGAATATCTCTTCCCGAAGCCAGCCTTTTCTCTTGGTTGGCTGAAGTCAAGTGTTGCTAAACAAATGAGTTGTGTCGCGGGGAAAAGAAGAAGGAAACCAAGGTGAGAAAGGAGAGGGCCCCAAATCGCTATCCTGTCTCCCCAAGCGCCCTGTCCTGTCTCCCCTTGGTTTCCTTCTTCTTTTCCTCGCGCCACAACTCATTTGTTTAGCTATGCACCAACTCGCCCAACGCACTACCTTGCTCAAGTGTTGCCCTGATGCTATTGGAAATTATCTTGGTGAATATTTTATACAATACTGAAAGTAAGCTAATGGGTGTGTAACTCTTCAATTCTTTAACGTCTCCCATCTTATGGATAAGTATAATGTTGGCGTTCTTCCAGCTCTCAGGTACACTTGAAGTCGTGAGGCATTGCGTATAACGGGCCGAAAGTTTTTCGAGCACGGTAAATCGTCCATCTTTGATTAAATCTACTGCTATTCCATCTTCTCTAGCAGCTTTTCCCCTGTACATGTCTTTCAAAGCACTTCTAACTTCATTGCTAATTATAGAAGGAGCCTCTATTTCCCGTTCATCGCTATTTCGAATGAAAGTAGCTTATCTATTTAGGGCACTGTACAGGTCAGTATAGAATTCTTCCGCTACTTTTACTATGTCATCGAAATTACTAATGATAGTACCATGCTTTTCTTTCTGTGCAAACATCTTGCCTTGTCCTATGCAAAGCTTTCTTCTTCCTGATTTCGTGCTGCGTCCATATTGTACGGCTTCCTCAATCTTTCCCACGTTATAGTTTCGAATATCGCTTACGTTCTTCTTGTTGAGCAGTTTTGACAGTTCAGCGAATTCTATCTGATCTCTTGAGTTGGACATCTTCCTGTTTGGTCGTTTCTTTATTAGGTCCTTTGTTTCTTGGGAGAGCTTACCTACAGGTTGCCTTGGTGCCGGACCTCCCACTTCAATTGCTGCTTCTGAGACCAGCCTAGTTAGGGTTTCATTCATTACCTCTATGTTATCTTCATCTTCCTGTTCTAAAGCTGCATATTTGTTTGCGAGCACCAGCCTGAATTGGTCTGCTTTTACCCTTACTGCGTCTAGGTTGGCCTGTTTCCTATTGACTAATTTCACTCTTTCTCTCTTCAAATTCAGAGAAATGCTAGACCTCACTAACCTATGGTCACTGCACTTTACCTTACCTAACACTTCTACATTCTGCACTATGCTTGGATCGGCAGAGAGTGTGAAATCTATTTCATTCCTTGTTTATCCATTAGGGCTTTTGCAGGTCCACTTCCTGTTGCTGCACTTCCTGAAGAATGTATTCATTATTCGTAGCCTATTCCTTTCCGCGAATTCTACCAACGTCTCTCCTCTTGCACTCCTAGAATCGATGCCGTATTTGCCAATTGCTTGCTCACAACCTTCTTTTTCCCCACTTTACCATTGAACTCGCCCATGACTACAGTATACTGAGTTTGCACGTTTCTCATTGCTAATCCAACATCTTCATAAAACTGTTCTATTTCTTCTTCATCATCATGACTGGATGTTGGGGCGTATAGGCTTGTACTACCTTCATTTTGTACCTCCTATTCAGCTTTATTACGACGACTGCTACTCTCTCTATAATGCTGTAAATTCATCAATGTTGACCGCTATGTTGTTATGATCCCGAAGATATTGCAGTCTAAATATTTGGATCATACCAGAAAGTTGTTTCGTTTAAAATCTGGGCGGTTCCCGTGGGTATGTGACACTGGATTTTCGCCCTTGGATTTTTCCCATTCTTCTGTGAGCCTATCTGATGCAAATTTGGGTGTGTGCCATTGGGTATTTGCCGCTGGGGGATGACTGGGTTTGCGCAACTCGGTATATGTTCCGCTGTTCACTGAATCTCCCTGATGCCTTCTTGGGTACGTGTGACTAGGTATTTGCCACTGCGTATGCACCCTCCATATTCTATTTTGTAAATGTCCCCTTGAGCATGCGCTACTTTATATGTACGAATGGGTATGTACTGCTGGGTATCTGCACCTTGGGCCACTCAGTATGTGCCATTGGGTACGTGCCCAAGGCACCATGGTGTATAGGTCACCCAGCATGTGGCGCGTTTAATGAAAATCTCTGATACCAACTGGGGTTCGTGCCACTGTGTATGCGGTGCTCTTCCATGAACTTCTTTGAAGCCAATTTGGGTATGTGCTGCTGCGGGTGCGCCACAGAATGGGTGCCACTGTGTAAGCACCACTGAGCATCAATCACTTGGTCAACTGTCGTATGTCTCACCTAGTTTGTGACACCGCGTGTTTACCTACGTGTACGTGCCCCAATGACCACTGGGTATGTGCCACCGTGTTTCAATAAACCTCCTTGATGACAACTTGGGTCAGCATCTATCTCAAGAACCAAAAACAACACGCGTTGCACTTCACAGTCGATCGCAACACGTCGCAAAATCAAAAACTGTTTGCTTGAGAACAGTTGTGTAATTCATACGAAGTATTTATTACCAAACAATGAATGCTTGACATTACGTAGATGAGAACTGGAGTTGAGGAATATCGAATGGTGCTTAGTCAAGAGTGATTCTATTATACTATCTATTGAAACCTACCCAGTGTCGCATCTACAGTGACCCGTGTCGGTACGAAAAAGCTTCATTGAACAGAGGCACGTATCTACACAATCGCACGTACTCACTGACCCAAGCTGACCCAATGGTTAGTTTAGGGCCTTGTTACTTCAGCACAGGCAGCCTGATGCACTAACCATTAAACCATGGACTGCCCAGGGAGCCAGACAAAGGGGAAACCGGTTAGATACAAACACACACAGATTAATATCCCCCGCATAGTACGTGAAATACCATAAAATAGGAATGGTGCAAAAGCAGTGGTGAGATTTTGTCACGTTTTAATTTCTTTTTGTGATGATGATGAAAGGGAGGATTAGCAAGTTGCCTGATGACGTTGGCCACGGCATAGAAGATCACTGCACAATAGGCAGACGGGCTTGGCTCACACTGAACTCTCCCGATTTCTCCAGGACATTCAGTTCTTCACACGAACCCTCGTATTAGTCACACGTCACACGTCATACGTCACACGTCACAGTATCGCCTGATGACTTGATTTGATGACGTCTTCGGGTCAAACGTGACGTCTCGTAATTAAGTCATGACGTCATGTGATGCCTCTTGGAGAAGCAGTACATTGTGCACTTCCCGTTTCTCTGAGCAGTCTTCGGGATGAGCCCACATTTTTGTGTGCGGGAGAGCCGCGCACGCGGACACAAAAATCCCGACCAACTTGAGGCTAAAAGCATCGCTGTAAAAAGAAACACGTGATGGAGCCCATCGGCATCATAATTGAAATTATTGGAAATGTAGCTAACCGAAGTCAGATTTAAATGCAAGCCATTCATGGTAGGCAGTGTAGTCGTAACTCAGTTCATGTCAGATTGGAACATGCGTTGAGCAGTGCACGTGAGGCAATAATCTATTATGGGTTGCAAATAAGTCAGTTCCATTAAGGTAGCTTTACCACTGTATACCCTTCTTAAGCAGCGAGTCATATTAGGCCTCCAAAGGGGCCACTGTCACTTGGAGAAACTGTGTGGTTCATAATTACTCACGCGCAAGCATCGTCTACCGTCAGAGCATCAGGTCCGAGGCAATTATAATTGTAGTGACATCTATAGAGAGCTGTTTCTGGCGTTGCTGCGGCGATTTGGGCTCTTCGTTTGCTTACACTGCAGGTCCCCTAAATGATACCGTAAATGGGCCTAGTAGGCGTTATTTAATTATAGCACGCACGCTCTGTCTCCAGTCACATTATAAGCAGCCCCACCCTCTCCCCAGGCCCCCAACGACGCTCGGAGAGCCTCCCGAATTCCATGGTCCCCAGGTTGGCAGGTATCCTTCAAACACAGTTGTAATATTTCTCTCCTTTCGTAATCACGTCAGACGAAATGCGAAAATGACAAACGAAAACTTACTCGAGAAAGGCTTTAACTTGATTCCGTGTGCAAAGTGATAATGACAGGAATGATTCTGATGTTGCCTCCGGACTTTCTGCCATAATATAACTTTGATTTTCCGGGCAGCGTACGGCACCTGGGCTGTTTTGTAGGTATGGAACTGCTGGTTCTCCATCATGCACTGACCCTACACTGAAATATACACGCGATAGAGCAGTGAAAAAGGAGTGTAAACAAGCTGCAGTTTCGCCCGAAGGGCGAAGCACTGACAGCAATAGCAACGTTGACCGTTGCGCTTCAACCGATCTTACAAACGCTAACCATACGCAGGTCCTATTCACGTGGACACGACATAGGAGGATGCGCCAAATTCCTGGCACGATTAAGAGCTTTACCATGTCATGGAGGGCGTGTAATGGCAGCGCACACGCGCTACTACGCTGCCAGTAAAGAGCCGCGATAATAAAGATGCTTCACTTTCAGGTTTGAGCATTAATATTGCTTTGTACTTTTATAGTTAACAGTTTCAGAAGATTTAGGACGAAGCCGTGCGCAGTGAATGCTATGTTTAAGTGCATATATTTCCGTACTGCCATTCTCACAAAATACGATGAATAATTTAGTCAAGGACATAAGCCCTGGTCTCAGCCACTTTGGCGGTTAAAAAGTAAAGCATCCGCTTTACATATGCAGCTTGCAAAGCCCTATAGCATACATATACATATAGCCGTTTACAACCAGGAATTTAAAATAAACTCCACAAACTAAAAATACAGTGCACCTGGGGTGAGATCGCGCGAGCGCCTCGCTTTCCGAAGGTTTCGTTTGCTTTCTACGTTCATGAATAGGTGGTCAAGGTGCGCTGTCACGCTGACGTCAGCTGACGAAAGCACAACGCCTACGAATGACAAGAGCGCAAGCGAACGCTTGCAAAGCGAAAAGCTTGCTCAATCTCAGTCCTGTACTTCATCTCTGAAAATTGTCGCAGTTTTTCCCGAAAGGGGAAGCATCGATTGTGATTGCAAATTATTATACAGCTATACAAAGTAAGAATATGGGTTTTATCGGTGGTATAAACTTGCAAGGCCATGTAATGCGTAGGATGGATAGCCGGTGGACCATTAGGGTTACATAATGGATACCCAGAGAAGGGAGGCGCCGTAGAGGGCGGCAAAAAACTAGGTGGGGTGATGAAGTTAGGAAATTTGCCGGCGCAAATTGGAATCAGCCAGCGCTAACAGGGATGATTGGGGATTGAAGCGAGAGGCCTTCGTCCTGCAGTGGACATAAATATAGGCTGATGATGAAATGATGATGATGAAACTTGACGTATTCACTTACTAACTAAATTTCCGAGAATGGTGTCAGCACGCACAGGCAAACAAACGTTAACACATCACACGCGATGAGCGCATAGACTCGCTGTCAAAACGCTGCGTGAGGAAGCGCGGCAGCAGCAGCAGCCAGCGAAGTGACCTTCGTGCTGTCTATTGCTTTAATGCAAACTGAGCAGCGAGAACGCACAAAGGTATGGGCCATCGAAGCGCCTATACTGCCCTCAACGCAGATCGCTTTTAAGACATAGCACACGCGGGTCTCGGAATACGCAGTTGCTGCTGGAGTGCAATGCGCGCCCCCTCCCTCCCATCTTCCCCCGGCACCTAGTGCGTGACGGCAGACGGCGCGCTTCCTTCTCGCTTTCCTCCCTTGCGCGCGAGATTGAGCCGCGATCATCGGCTCCTCTTACACGCTTTCACTTGCACATATACAGTATACGGTGGGCGGCGATCGTGTTATCGCCCTAGGACTTCAAACGGAACATCACGGCGACGCCAACGGCAAAAACGCGCCTGGAGTGCCCGTATAATAAAAGAGCCGAGGCAGCTGCTGCACACCCACAATTATATAAAAAATGCGGCATAACCCATCCCACGATTACTGTCGGCGGTAGTGTGCTAGCATTTCTTCCATATAGCCACACAACGTCTTACCACCGCCGAAACGAGTTATGTATGAGAGGTGTACAGCAGCGGGACTTATCCTTAGCGCTTACCTCAAAACACTCGGTGCCATTCAGCTCCGTCGCCGAGAAGCATGCGTGTCACCTCCAAAATGCATGGCGTGCCGGTGCGTGCGACGAAACTCGTCATGCGTCAACCAGGCTTCTTTCTCTCTCGCACTTTTTCTCAGCACGCTGTCCCACCTAGTGGCGCTGTAAAGAAGTCCGCGAATGACATCAGGGACTAGAAGCGTGTCGGTGCCTGCGAACTCCGAGAGCCGTTCCCTAGCTGGTCGCCCACCCAGTGGGACTGTATTCAGTGACAAAAATTTGCGTGACGTTCATTGAAGACCGGCACTTACCCAGTTCCTTCATGGCGCAGCTGGCTCGGCAGCTGCCGAGTGCAGTATCCACTGCACGATAATACGTCATTCTGTGTCCTTGAAGAACCTTTGTGACGTGGCTTTGATTCCGTTCAGCAAGGGAGAAATTTCACGGATCTTTTTCCGCATCAACGTATCAAGCTTGTCCCTTTCAGTCTTCGTCCACTGCAGGGCTGAGACCACATAGTTGATGTGGGTCATAAGAAAAGTGTGGTGCGCCCTAAATAGGTTGTCCTTGCCAAGGGTCCCCTTCTATTGGAAACTCTGATGACTATACTTAGAATATTCTCGGTTTCGGAGGTCAGATGTGCTGTGGTTTTGGCATCACAGCCTCTGGCATTGAGCCACAATCCTAGAACTCTGCTCGAGTTCACCCTGGGGAAATTCTCGCCGTCCCACGTGTACACATCTATGGGGATCTGCTTGAGTGGCACGAGCAGATCTTGCCGGTCTGTATAACATGACCTCTAACATGAGCTCTACCATGAGCTCTGAGTGTCGGAGACCCATGCCCTCGTGGAAGGACTTGGACACGTCCAAGGCCTCCTCAAGTGCCTGTTCTACGGCCGCCTCCGAGCTTCCCGGACACTAGATCGTAATGTCGTCGGCGTACAGCGCGTGTCCCACCTTTGGTACGGCGGTCAGCCGCTTCGCGAGCCCATGCATTGTAATGTTAAACATGAGCGGTGAGATCACCGCCCCTTGTGGCGTGCCTCTGTTTCTTAGCGCCAATGGTTTTGCTTTGGTCTGCCCCACCTTGATGACCGTCGTCCTGCTCCTCAGGAAGAACTACACGAACGCGAAAAATCTATTTCCCAAGTTAAACGCCAATATCTCGTTTAAGATGAAGTCGTGCGACACGGTGTCGAAGGCTTTCGACAAGTTCAGTGCCAGAGTGCCCCTTGACGTTTCTAGTTCTGTTGTCAATAACCTGTCTCTGAAGCAGTTACATGACGTCCTGCGTGGAAAGTGCCGGTCTAAATACTACTATATTCTACGTTACACAACCCTCGCACTCTATGTGTTTCGATGTCCTGCTGTGTATCACGTGCTCGGCAACCTTACCTAAACACGGCGTGAGAGAAATTGCCGGAGGTTTTCCAGGCTTGGGGGGCTTTCCACGTTTAGGAATCAGTATCACCGTTGCCTGCTTTCACAAGCCTGGAACCTTACCTTCCTCCAATATTTTGTTGATTTCCTGCAATGGCTCTAATGGACCGGTCGTCCAGGTTCCTCGAAAGCCGGTTCGTTATGCCATCTGGCTCAGGAGCCGGATGGCATAATACCATTGAGATTGTGGAGGATCTCCCTGATATCCGCCTCCGGAGATGGAGGCGGATATCATCGAGCTTTGGGCGTCCTCCCCTTCCTATTGAGGGCATTGCTGTAGTTCATCCTTCCCTACCGGAAGATACTTCTGTGCCAGATCTCCGAGAAGGGACGCATCAGAATGCCCCCCCCCCCCTCTTTTTGCTTATGCACTAGTCTATCTATAGCGAGCCTCTGATTACCGTTGGTCTGTTTATCATCGAACAGGTGCTTAAGAACTAAGGTTCCATTTTGCCCCCGTGCGCATTCGCACGGGGAAAAACACGGTATTTCTTTGGCGAATGGGTAGCGCATATAGCTGCTTTGCTGAGGGAACAGGTTTCGAAAGCAACCACAGGACCCAATTGGATCGCTGAGTATGTGGCAATGTGTACACCCGGGAAACTCAACTACGAACCTCTTTCACGCCGACATAAGTCACTGTACACGCGAGACTTGGCAGGTAGCGCTGGTCGAAGAAACTCTTTGACGTCGAATTACAGCACTGGGTGTGCACCCATCGGTCTCTTTTGGGCTTTTACGAACCTCTTTGATGCCATCTTGGGTCCCTGGATATGTGCCCGTAGGTGTGCGCCGCTCAACAATGAACGTGTTTGACGCCCACTTAGATAACTAGACGTGTGTCACCAGGAACGTGCCTCTCTAGAAGGACAAAAAAGATTCCTTAAGTTACTCTGATGCTAAGCGGAAACGAATACACGCCACAGTGGTTCCGCTAAGGCAGCAACTCTACGAATTAGCAGGCATCGCCCCAAATGCATCGGGTATATGCCGCTTTCAATGAAGGCCTTTCCAGTCAACGCTTTAGCGAGCGGCGCCATGAATGAATTGGGTATGTGTCGCCCTTCAATAAACCTTTCGCCAACTTGGGTCACTGATCAAGTATGTGGCACTAAGTGAGAGGCAAGCGAGGAATACAATAATTGGCGTTCGCAGATACCGGTGTGCCACGCTACTCAACTCACGGGCCCGTTTGAATTTCTCGGCAATACCACTAGATGACGCAGCGAGTCGAGAAAGAAGTGCGAGAGAGGAGCCCGGTTGCCGCGTGACGCGTTTCTCAAGCGTTCGCACACCCCGGCGCACCGTGCATTTCGAAGGCCACTGCGCATGCTTTTGTGGCGGTGGCGCTATATGGCGCCGAGCGTGCTTAGGAATCGCAAAAGAGAAGTCGCGCTGCAGTACACACCTTTACATAACTCGTTTCGACGTTGGCAATCGTTGTACCGCTATATAATTCAATGCTAACGCATTAGCAGTCAAACGTCATCGGGAGATGGGTTCTGCCGCGATGTTTTCAATTTTCTACCGTAAAAAACAGAATTTGCTCGTAAAAGGTATTAGAGGTAATAAAGCTATCAACTAATAACGAAGCGATGTTGCAACGTTTCATTCAAGGAAGAATTGCTGCCCACAAATGAAGAAAAAAATGTGGAAGCCAAATATGCTAAAAGTCACTGAATTTGCCCCCCTCTCCGCTGATGTTGTCCCGAGTACCTTGTACACACGTGACTGCCTTAACCGAAATGACACTACACAACAAATCGCCCGAAAGCACCTCTCCGTATCTGAAATCGCTCAAAATGGCATTTACGATCGTCGCCACCACTTTACGCCTGCATATTGCATCATTACGCCGCAACATGCACGAAGTCACGTACGTGATGGTTTATCTGTATTATCTGGCTCCCACGTAATCCTATGCGCATCAGCGACTGAAACTATTCACGTTTCCTCTCTGAAAGTGTACTCCTCTGCAGTGCACTCATCGCCGCAAGTTGCACAGAGACGGTGCGTTTGCCACCAGCTGTCGTATAACGTGTGCTTTCTGCCTTGGTGACGACGTTGGCAATGTCTCAGCTGTCACCCTGTCATCGTGCTCACCGTTTTGCTAGCTAATGTTCCTAGCCACAGTTTTCTGCTGCTGTCAGTGTTTCTAAATATACTTTGATAAACCGAATAGCCCCGTAATAACAATCCAGTGCAAACATGTTATTTGGCACCTGCACGTGTACCAAAAGGAACCGAACATAACACTAACATTGGAGGATAAGTTTGCTCTACTCTTTTTTCAAATGCCAAATGTTCTTTTTTAACAGCGGAGCTGTTTAAGCCTCGCGTAATGTGTCTGCTGAATTTAAAACAAACACCCTCGCCGAGCGAGAGCGTCGCTTAGCAACCACCTCGTGATGCAGCGTGTGCTTGCCTCCTCTCCGTGCCATGCACAGGTTGCCTGGACATGGGACGTTAAGAAAAGGGAAATAGAGCATGCGTGCGGCGGGCGCATGCTCTCCTTTAAAGAAATTGTAGAAACGCTAACGAGCCAACGGGCAGAGCTGCTGCCGACGCCATTCGCATTTGGCCGTTTCCGTGACTACAGCAGGCGCCTCTGGCGGCGGCTCGGAAGGTTTCGACCAGTCACGCCCCAGATAGTGTGGAGGTGCAGCTTGGCCAGGACGTCACCGGGGAGATGAAGCTCGGAGCCTCCCAGATGGCTGCGGCAGAACTCTTGTTGACTGTGTGGTGAGTACATGTAGCCTTGACACGGGACGACCAAAGAAGATCCGGACACCCGAAGAAGAAGCCGCTCATCTTGAAGCGTGTCGCGCGGCCAAGCGAGAATCTGCGCGTCCGCGGCGAGCCGATTCGGAATACCATGCCTAGCAACACCTAGCATTTCCCAGCAAAACTGAGCCAAGCGTAGTGAAACCTGGAAGAAGCTAGGTTGATCACCAGCACCGCTGTTTACTCCAGCCTTGCACCACTAGAGCAAGCTGCCCACGTTTTTTTTTTTCTTGCATGTTAAACTTTGAAGGAAATACTCGTAGACAATGCTATTTTATTTGTTCTTTGAAATGCCACACATGACTAAAGAGGTGTTCGAAATAATGCAATAACAATATACCGACTGAGGAAAATCCCCATATACTGCACACGCAATTGTGCTTAAAGCAATTTATGGTCGAATTCAAAAATCTGCAACAAAATTTGCGATATTGAATGCCTGTCATTGCACTTTAAAAGAGAATACGCTAAAGCAGTGCACATTTGTCAAATGCTAAAAGTACATAATTGTGTGTAGTTTTATGAAGCTGTGTTGAACCCTTTGGAATGAAATCTGCATAAATAATCCGGTTTATTAACATACCAGCCCTTGTGAAGGTTCGTTTAGAAATTCCACAGCGTTTTCTGTTTCACAGCTGTGACCCATTCATTCATTTTATTTCATTGTCTGACGTAAATTTATTGTACACAATACAGCGCATTTACTTACAGATGAAGGAGTTCATGTGTAATTGCAGTTACACCATCCATTGTGTCTGGGTTGCTGTATATTAGGGCCCCACCGGAGCTGCTGCAGGCGGCACCAGTAAATGTCATTCCTGAAAATATATTTCACACACGTGCCGTATAGAGGTCCCAAAGTAACAGTCCACAAGAATAACATTTCTCTACACAGCGGCTCTATGAAATATCGTGTTATACAGGGTGTCCCAGCTATCACGCAGCACGATTGAAAAAAAGTGGAACGGCGTTACGCGCAGCTAACCTAGTGCGTATTGTTTCCAGTACAGTGGAGTAGCCGCCGATAATATTTTCGTTACTGAGATTTAATAAATAATTGTAATTAATTATCAAACTCGAGAAGTACTGCTATAATTATCAAAGTGTCAATGAGAAAGTTGTAGAGCAACATGAAAAACTCCCGACACAGCTTCCTGTTCCTCAATACGTGCTACATAAATGTGTTTTTCCTAATGTGAAAGAAGCCCGCTAATGCACGCAGAATTGCCGCACGACGGGCCACTCGAGGCACTTATCATGTGTTCGATAAGTGCCTCGAGTCACAAGGCCACGATAGACCACGGCAAAACTATTATCGCTGCTAGGCTTCCTGGTTATCCAACGCAATAACTTCTACTGTAAATGGTCCCTTTAGGCCTCATCATTTCTTGCAGCAATATGCGGAAAAACGAATTAGCTTAAGGTTCAACATCGCTACTCCATGATTGCCCCAGGTCATGTTATAGGACATCCATTGCTTTCCAGTTCGTAAAATTGAGTGATTTTATTGATAATGAGGAGTTCATTTTCCGAGATACCAGCAGGTCATTATGAAATACACAATTGTTAGCCAGCATCAGCATTCTCTTTTGTCTTGAAGCTATCGTTGTCGTGTTTCGCTGTATTATTCACTGCGGGCTGTACACAACGGCACGGTAATGGTAATTGGCTATAGTGTCGAGAATGTTCGACACCGTTATTACTGCACATCATTCCGCAGTGAAACTATTGCACAGATATCTGCAGTAATAATACAATTATGGTGGCTTTCAACGACCGTTCTTCGCTTTTTTGTACAGCCTGTAACCAGTAACTCCAGGTCGACTCCCCATAGGCATTATATTTCACCTGTTTGGAAATCCTTAAGCTTGAAGTAAGCGAAATGTGCATTTTCTCTGAAGTATGAGCAGTGTTCTCAGTTCAGCTTACTGACCGCGCTATGAGCATATGCTGTTTCTGATTCTTAAAAGAGAAAAAAAATGTGCAATATGGTCTTGCGATGGCCTAGTCAATATACATGCTGTGCAATGCAATTCCAAATTCCTATGTGATAAATTCGGCCATAAGATCCCACTGAAGGCCAAATCACACAATTGCCACATTTAAAATACTAACTGCACGGTTTGCCTTCAGGATTATATACACTCGCGCCGACCTTCATTTTGTTTGCTTGAACTTGAAAGTATATTGTATTGACTTCTCACCATGATTTTTTTTTCATTTTTTTCATTACATTTCTGTATGACTTCTGTATGACATTCTCTGTATCGACTTTTCCCCATGATGTTTTAATCATTACATTTCTGTACCACTCCTGCACGGGCCGTGAAGGGCCTGCAGTATATTCAAATAAAAAAATAAAAAAAAATATGAGTGTTGAACTTCAGTTTTGGGTTGAGTCTTTTTCGCTTGCCTTATACATTTTGTGTGCGACACACTAGTTGTCATTAGAACATTACTTAGTTAAAAACATGCAGTGATATATAGATAGCGCTTCACTTTTCTTTCAATTTTCAACGTGGAAATATTTGAATTTGATGTTAGTTCAATATTTTCAATAAGATTACATTTCTTGTAATTCTCTTATATTTGTGTAAAATGGTATGTTGCTGTGCTCCTCCAACCTTGTATCCGTGCGTACGATTTTTCTATCACCGTGCGTTAAATGTTGGTTGTAATTAAATGGGACTTACCTTTGGCTACATCGTATCCGGTACCTTCTTTATTTTTACGTGCAAATTTATGACTGGAAAATGTAAAGAATATTAGAACTGTGGCTCCTTTAAGCAGCTGCAATGACAGTCGAATTATTAGGAAACGAAGTTTGCTGTAGTGCATAATATTGGGATCGTTTTCTTACTTCAATCTATGCTAGCAAGTCATATCTAACGATATCAAAGTATAGAAATCTGACCGACAGACTGCTCTCATGTCCTTGAGATAGTATGAATTAAAGGATTCGATAAGACAATTTTCACTATTTCCCCCATCTGTTAATATAAGCTGACATGGTAACTGTTTCTTTTAACTGAATAGCTGTGTTTGATTTAGGAAACACTACGGCATAGCCTTTAACATGCGCACACGGCCACTAGTTATATAGCAATTTACAGATTTTTTTCTCTCTAATCGGCTTCTTCGAAAAGCGACAGTGTACAAATGGTGTGTAGCTTGTAAAGGAAGGTACTGTGCGTATAGCAATGATTCCCGCTAAAGGTAAACAAGTTTCTCCTGCTAGAAAACTCACAGGCCTGCTCGGACCACGCAGCACAGTCACAATGTAAGCTCGAGAAGCGGCTCCATGGGCGCTCCATTTTCGACACCACTCACTACAGGGTCTTCGCGGCAAAATTTCTTCGTGTCGTTTGCACGAGAACAATCTGAACTGTCCGCCCGGTGTCAACGGCGAGCTGCGGATTGTGCTTCTCTTTGCACAGTGGTATGCTGAGCCTGATGCGGCCTGGTTGCCGCCACGCGCGTGGCTCTTCGATTCGCTTCTTCAGCAGTGGTTCGTACTTTGGGAGGAGGTGCCATAACGTGTGCGGAAGAGTTAACATGGGTATCCAGAATACGTGGCGCACATGTCACATCCCTTGAACCGTGGCATGGTGCGTTGCTGCTGATGATGATGGTTTATTGGCATCCCATTCGAAACCGGGTGTTGTTAAGTAGTCACCTAGCCTGTTTGAGTTAACCAGGTCCAGCTACATGCAGCATGCAAGTGCGTCGTCTTATATGGGTACACGCCTCCTTGGCCTTGGTTAGGAGGGACAATCGGCTTAGCAACAGTATATGCACTTTATAGTCCACTAGCTCAAGACTCGCCAATATTGTTGCAGTGTTTCATCGCTCACCTCTTTTGTGCTAGATCGCCACACATATTCTGCGAAAAATACAAGGCGAAAATAATTACGGCGCTCAAACTTTCAGAACTCAGAATGTGATTGTCAACAAGGCATCCGTAAGGAAACGGAAACGTCTTATTCGTTTTAAACATCTACATTTGTTTCATGTGGTCGGTGTCCAAGTTTTTACACAACAACGTCATGATTATTCTAAAACGGAAAAGCTTTTGTTTGGTAGGTCATAACTATAGCACCTTAACCTGGGGAAATTTCTTAGGATGCGTTCTAAAGCTGGAAATCTTGCTCGGTGAGCCCTATCTGCTAGTGTGGACAAACCACAATTCATTTCCGCGTTTCGTACATTACCAAAATGAGCTCCATAGTTTATGTACCGCTATCGAGCAGTATTTCCAGCTGGGACTAGTGGCTCTAGATAAAAAAAGCAAATTATGCTCGAAAAAAGGTGATTCATTTGAGAGATTGTATATGTGTCCTTGAATGTTAGAGCTCGGACAGGTACAACGAGGGGGTTTTAGAAATAGGTGCAATGCAGTTTAATGAAGAATCCTAGATTTATAAGTGATAACAAAAAAAAAAGAAACGCGAAAGAAACGACATGAATACACCTAACTGGCGCTGTCCTGTGTACTGGTCTCGTCCTTGTTTCTTTCGCGGTTATGTTTTTGTTCTCGGTTATGAACCAACTCGCCCATAAAGGTGTTCAACTACTCCAGGATTTTACTGCTTCAGAATACTTCCTTTTTCACGCATTCTTACCTGTTCAAGGCAACATTTAAAAAGATTGTCCAATTATGTTTATCTATTCTCAGAAAATACTCGGGACGGACTCTAAGCGGGGAAAAAATGGCATGCAACCGCAAATTTGCCTGTGTAGAATAAATAACGGGTCCAAACTATAGACCAAGATAATGTGAATACACAAAATTATTGTCGAGATGACCACACAGACCTAGGAAAATGGGTTTCACAGAAGAATGCCAAAACAAAACTATTGCTACCACTTTTGAGGTCTTTAAAAGTAGAGCGTGAAGTTTTTTTCCTTTTTTTCTAGGTTACTTACCATATTATATTGTTTTAACACTTTACGCTCATAATATTTGTAATATGATATATATTGAGCAGTAAATGTGTAACAACTTTGCAGCACGTACTTTTCTAGCAGATCTTCAGAGAATGTCATAATGCAATAAACCGCAGTTTCAGAAACACGCTTCATAATAGCAGTGTCATGTTTACGACAACCTTGAAAAGTGCTTATAAAGTAAGCATGTAATTTTCTGCTGTTTGCATCATTGCTAAAATCGTTCGCATGGCTTATTTTTCATCGTCGATGTTTGATGTGTGCGCTGGAACACTCTGCATCGGCGAACCAGTACTCCGGTAAAAATTATCTCACCGAGTACACCTCGTTTAGACGTAGCATACACGTGCGAAGTATGCTCAAAACAGAATTTATTGCAGTTTTTATTATTACATTGGGACAGCTATGATGTACGCATAACCCTGGATAAAAAAAAAAGACTACGCCAATGACTACAGCTGTCAAACAGTTGGGAAACAAAAAAATGCACCGACCAATATAATTAACACAGAACGTGCATAACCCATAACGCGTCACTTTAGATAAGAGCTAGGTTGCCCGGATCTTTGCGCCATATTTTTCTGATGTCTTTCTTCAAAAAACATTAAAAAATTACTTTTGTGTGTATGGAACGCTCACTCACGCTCATCGACGCTTGACATTGCATTGCTTCGCTTCAAAGTCTCGGTATAACTTCGAAGCGCTGAAACATAAACATATTCTTACAATAAAGGTCTTTGAGTTTGGTTAGAATAGAGGTCAGTTGCCAGAAACCGCACGTAACAAAAACATGCGATGTTATTATCGATTATTATTTGCAGCCGTTCTCTCCACGTGCCTCACATTGCTAGCGTTATGTTGAATACATAGGCGTTTACTCCATCATGCAGACGTCACGTGCACAGAAGGTGCGGTTATTGCGCCACCAATGGCAGAATCGGGGCTAAAGTTTGCATGTTGCTCAGACTCTCTCAGTTACTTAGTTGATCTGTTTGTAGCGTTTGTAGCTGTGCGTTTCATAAGACTATGAATGCGCCCCCGCATTCCATACGTTGGGTCGAGAAATGACACGAAGAGACGGGGCAACAAGACAGGGTGATATCGATTAGCTCCTACCACTTCTGTCCATTGCGAGCCCACTACGAGTAGGGAACGAGCAAGTTTGGAAGGTTAGACCATAGGACACTCACTAGTGGTATTATAAGTCAGGTGTGAGGGCTTTGTAATGCATGGATAAATGTAGCTTGTGTATTAATGCGTTAGCACTCTTAGGACACTTGCACGAACTTTCTCAGTGCAATGTGTCTATCTATGTATCTATGCTTGTATGTTTGTGTCTAACCCTTTTTCCGACCTATCTAGGGCACTGGGTATTCAGTGGTCGAATGGATAACGCATCAGGCTGCTGTGATTAAGCAGCATGGTTCAAATCCGATCATAAGATCAGCTTTGGTCACTGAGTATGTGGCAATCTCTACAAGCGTGCTGTGCTTAGCGAAGCTTTTTGACACCTATGTGGGTCACTGTAGACGCGGGACAGGATAGGTACCGCTTTTCGAGGGAACTCTTTGACGCCGACTTGGAGTACTACGTATGTTCTACTCCGTCTGGGCTGGTCTCAATGAAAGTGTTTGACGCCAATTTAGATCACTGGGTATGTACCACTCCGTCTGTGCTTGTCTCTAATGAATCTATTTGATGCCAACATTCGTCACCGGGTATTTGTCACTCTTCATTGCACCTCTTTAACGCCAACTTGGGCCAGGTACGTGCCGCTGGGAATATGTCGCTCTACAATGGAGAAAACGATCCCTTAAACATAGACAAAGTATATTCTTTCATACTTGCTCAAGTACAACACTGCATCCACTCCGAGAAATATATGGAGATTTGATCTGACGAATTTTAGCAACGGCTCTGGTGACATCACTTCGATTAGATTGGGATTCGCTGGGTGCATTTTCTCCAAGATTTCCGAATAGTTCTGGAAAGCAAAGGAAAACAAAACAGTATATTCTGTGTACACCAAGAAACGCAGAAAGATAATGTTCCTGTAATACATGGCTAAATTGAAGTTGGCAAGCTCAAATATCCAAACTACTACTAAGAAAGAAAGTCTTAATTCTTGTATACGACCGTGAACACTAATTACATAGCAAATACATAATGTTAGCACTTCGATATAAGAAGTAGCATTTTTGCAGGCCCTGGTTATCTGCAGTGCCTGTGTTGTGCATGGTTCTGAAGACGTAGACTTCACAGAATAATAACGCTACGCACTCGGCGTGCAGTGCTTCGCTACTGCGTTTTATGTTTTATGCGCTAGCATTCTTAGGATACTTCGCGCACCTTCGGCGGGCTATGTATCTACACTCTAAAAACAAAGTGTGTTCCGGGAACTCTCTATTTCTAACATCTAACAGCATCGAACTAGACATCACATTGCAATCTCAGGCTTCGCAAATTTGCTACTTTGACAGTATCTATCTATCTATCTATCTAGCCGCCTACGTCTTTGCACTTTCATGGTCGTTTCGTCAACTTGGTATGCACCAAAATTGGCATACTATGACAAGAGTAACACAAATGATATATCATGGCATGACTATGATGACATCCGTGTCATGTATGTCATGAAAGAGCCGTCTGCGTCTTGGTGCTCTCGTGGTCGTTCCGTTAACTTGGTAGGTGCGAAAATTGGCATAGTATTACAGGAGTGTATGACGAACATAAGTGACAGGACATCACATAAATGTAATGACATGCATGTCATGTAGGTCATGACAATTATCCAGCAAAAAAGATTAAGACTCAAAAACCACTGGAATGGGTTCGGACGTGGGTACTAAGTGAAGGAAACACTAAAGGATGCTCGTAGACGTCATAGTCATGAGCATGACTCAGCAAAAATGACAATGGCTCAGCGAAAAAAAAGATTAACACTGAAAAAGCACTGGAATGTGTTCTGACGTGGATACTAAGTGAAGGAAACACTAAAGGATGATGGTAGAAGTCATAGTCATGGCCATGACTGAGCGAAAATGACAATGACTCAGCGAAAAAAGATTAACACTTCAAAACCACTGAAATGGTTTCGGACGTGGGTACTAAGTGAAGTAAACACTAAAGGATGGTGGTAGAAGCCATAGTCATGAGCATGACTCAGCAAAAATGACAATGGCTCAGCGAAAAAAAAAGATTAACACTGAAAAAGCACTGGAATGTGTTCTGACGTGGATACTAAGTGAAGGAAACACTAAAGGATGATGGTAGAAGTCATAATCATGGCCATGACTGAGCGAAAATGACAATGACTCAGCAAAAAAAGATTAACACTCAAAACCACTGAAATGGTTTCGGACGTGGGTACTAAGTGAAGTAAACACTAAAGGATGGTGGTAGAAGTCATAGTCATGAGCATGACTCAGCAAAAATGTCATTGACTTAGCGAAAAAAGATTAGCACTGAAATGTGTTCTGACGTGGGTACTAAGTGAAGGAAACACTGAAGGATGATGGTAGAAGTCATAGTCATGACCACGACTCAGCAAAAATGACAATGACTCAGCGAAAAAAACATTAACACTCAAAAATCACTGGCATGGGTTCGGACCTGGGCACTCAGCGAAGGAAACACTAAAAGATGATGGTAGAAGCCATAATATTGATCATGACCCATCAAAAATGACAATGACTCAGCGAAGAAACAATAATACTCAAAAACCACTGAAATGCGGTCGGACATGGGCACTAAGTGAAGAAAACAATAAAAGATTGTGGTAGAAGTCATATTCGTGATCATGACTCAGCAAAAATGAGAATGACTCGGCGAAAAAAGATTAACACACAAAAACCAATGGAATGGGTTCGAATGTGGTACTTAGTGAAGGAGTTAAGGAAAAGGCGGATGGTCGAAGTCATAGTCATTAGCATAACTAAGGCTTTCGCCTTCAGGTCTCTTAGGTGTAGCTAAAGGGACTCCTGAGGATTCATGACATGAATATCATGACATGCGTGTCATGTAGGTCATGAAAGAGCCGCCTACGTCTTGGTGCTCTCATGATCAGTTCGTTAACATGGTAGGCTGCACACTGATTCGCGTAACATCGATTCCCACAGGGCGTGGGGTCTGCCGGCTTTTTTACCATAGTAAACAAGGAGATGTCACGTACATAGATGGAGATGTCACGCACATAGAGACGCAGGTCTTTTCATCTAACTGTGTTACATAAATTTTAAAAATTGTTTTTTGAGTTCATAACATAACCGTAGAAAATAAAAACCACCTTGAAGAGCGATTCTGTAGCATAGTTGTGTTGGTGTCTCAGGAGGATATGGAGAGTGAGCCGAGAGAAAGGTTTCGAGGTTATAGAGGTCAGCATGGAAGTGAGAAGGCATGGTGGTATTCAACGAGACGGGATCCCCTTCAATTACAGGCGTGGACGAGAAGTGGGCTGGTGAATTGCTGATCGTGCAGTTATTTTTCTGGGGGCCCACGGGCACTCAGGAGGCCAGGGTAGGTAGCAATTAAGAAGGTCATATAGGTGAAACTTAGACTGGCATCGCCATCAATGAGGGGCAACTAAAAAAAACAAGAAAGAAGAAAGCTCACTATGGAATATGTTACACACATCTGCAGGGTGGCAGAAGAAACTAAAAGGGGGTAGAGATTGAGCAGCAGTCAAATAGAGAACAAATAGGGGTGTACGCCGTTACAGAAACGCCAGCATAGAGACTTGGAAGAGCCACCAGTTATTGAGAATTACGTTTGTTAAGGGTGGAGCAGAACTAAATGGAAAAGAGAGGGAGGGGGAGTCGGAATGCTAATACATGGGGCAGCCAAATGGTAAAGAGGAAATTCAAAGTATCAAGGGTATCTCTGGTTAGCACGCACAATGAGCGGAAAGAAAACATGGCTGGGCGTAACGTATTTGTGAACCGGAAATAACTGCACAGAGAGCAATCACGAGTTAGTGAAATTATTGAAATACCGAAGTGATTATTTTGGGGGTTTCGGGAAGGATGCCGAAATTATTCTGGTAGGTGACATAAATCCCCACAAACAAGATCAATTATGTTATACCGACAACAACGGGAAGGTAATGTTAGATCTCTGTGAGCAATAAAACCTCGTTATAGTGAATGCAGGGCCTAAGGCTGATGGGCAGAGCACAGGAGAAGTGGGAAGCGGAAGCCAGCAATCCACCATTAGATTACTGTCTGATGACCGAAGGAATTTATCAATTGAAAGAAATGGTGATTGACGAAGAACGGTATAGCAGCAGAGAAAGTGACCGTTTGGTAAAAAGCGAAATAATAATAAAAAGAATGAGGAGAGACCTGAACAGATGACCACAAACGCATTTTGAAAATGGGGCATGTAATTGGGACAGAGAGCAAGGAGCATAGTGGCCAGTCCAAATTTGAACGTTGAAGAAATAACAAATGCAGTCGCAACAATGGAGAAAGAACTTGGCAAATGGCCAACCAAAGAGTTAAAATACAGTGTAATGACGACAGAAATACGGAAACAGAAGCACTATGCCAGTTGGAAAGGAAGGAAAATGCAACAGGGTTGGAAAAGCGACCGACGAATGACAAAAAGCATGATGACAGCACAGGCAGGCCAGAAAAGCGCAGTTGCAGCAGGGTGAAGTAGACAGGAAGTGGGAAATATACACTGGCAGAAAAAAAGCCGATGGTTGAAATACTGGCTCAAGCAATAATAAAAGGTGAAAGCGAACGTTGGTTGTCAGAAATTCGTTAGAAAAGCAAGACCGCACCTAGAATTATTAGGAACCACATAATCATATTAAGCGGGAAGTCGCAATACAACAAAATGTACTTGAGGAACAGGAAAGCAAACTGGAAGAGGGAGCGGCATTAAATACATCCAAAATGTAATAGCTGAATCAATTCAAGGCAATGGCGAGGTGGTATTTGAGGAAAGAAAAAAAGAGCATGAAACAGAACCAGATGAAAAAGGAGCTTGTGCTGACGAATTTCAACCGGAAGAAAGCCTAAGAGAAAATTCCCAAGCCCACAACCACGGGGCTATATGAGTGTCCCGTTAGGCTGATAATGAACCAGGATACAAAAGTAAGGAAGCCGTGTTGAAAGCAGTAGAACAAAACCTTAAAAGATAGACGAATACCAGACAGTTGGCAACAAAGCATAAATAATTAAATCTATAAAGGTAAGGGGGAAAACATAGAATAAACTCACACAGGCCGTTGACCATACATCGGCATACATAGGTTAGCAGACATAGGTTAGCAATACAGGCGAATAAATTAAAGCTGGAAGCAACGGCAGATAATGATGGTATAATGGGAGAACTTCAGAATGGCTTCAGAATGGGCCGGCGTCTGGATGATAACTTACTCTCCCTTACTCAGTGTATTGAAAAATCCAGAGTAGAGAGCACGGTGCTATATCTGGCTTTTTAGACATTACCGGAGCATATGACAACGTAATACGGGACATATGGTTGAATATTCCATCAAATGATTAGGTTCACTATATAAAAATACAGTAAAAATATACGATCACGGGAGATCGAAGTTGTCTGTTTAACTTCGCTTATATTTAATCATCAGATGATATGCCAAGTGGCCTTCCCTCAGCTTCATCTGCTGCACCTTTCTATTATAACGAACCAACTATGTGAGCAGCACAAGCTACGTTGTTCCAACAAGCCAGTTGGACACTTAGTCGGACATGCAATGTCCGTTGGTTCACACGTTAACCTGAGACATATGGTGTTCTTGGTGTAATAGCCGAAGTTGCACCCACCACTTTCTTGGGAAGACATATCTGGCATTTCGGATTTCCCTGGTTGGTTGCTGCAGATTGAGAAACACGGTATGAATCTCACCTCTTCGTCGCTTTTGCGGGTGTCTTCGGCATCGACCACACTCACAGAGCCACATACCGTTCTGGACTAACACCATGGCCGAGTGCCTCATCATCAGATTAACACAATTCTCGTTAGCTATAAGCCAGTCAAAGCTCAGTGGGGCAACTTCCTCTCGTGCTGGTTGACAACCGCATCGCGCCTAAAGGAGACGTTCCCCACGTGTAATTGCTCACACTGTGCTCTCGCTTCAGAAACAGGATTGAAACACGTTAAATATAGGCTATGTCTGATCACTTTTATTTCCGGCTATCATCCTTTATTTCCGGCTATCAACAGCGGTGTCTTAAGACTTTCCGCCAGCATTTAAGCTCGGAGTCGTGCTTCAGCGCAAAATGACCTCTTTATAAATATGACCTAGTCAAACCTTAACCAAGCGCTTCATACTGCGAGCAATTTGCATTAGAACTTTATTTGGCGCTGTCATAGAAAGAGCTGACGATTTCTTAAACCGGGGAGCGCAGTCCCTATTTCGGAATGCCAACTTCTACCAGTGTACGCGAGAAATATAGTGTTTTATCGCTACATTGATTGCAAGCTAAACTGTGTTTAAATGTGGCCTTCTACCCGAACCCACATGCAACAAGCCTGTGGCACGCATTGCACGGTACTTGCCCTTCAAAAAGAAATTGGATTACGCGTATTGTCATGCACTCCACACTCATGAGTAGTGATTCTCTAGTATGCCTAAATATACACGCAATAACTGCTCTTTAAAAATCTTAACTGGTGGGATAAGCAGGATAGTAACAAATGAAGATGGAGCCACGGACCCTGCAACAAGCCAAGGTGCACGAATTAATTATTATTGCATTAGTACAGAGGAAGATAACTTCATGAATTTGAAAGTGGCTGCCGGTAGATGATAGTCCAGTTTTTAGTAGTGGTAAATGGTGATGTGTAGTGATAAAAGGGAAGTGTAGATGGGGCAGGGGATGTATTTCGAAAAACAGGTACGTACATGCCAGACAGCTAGAAAAAAAGTACATAGGGCAACAAGAGAATGCTCAGTCGAGAGCAGCACCGCATTGTGTCGCATGGTGTCGTGAGAATAAATTCACTGGCATAGGCTGCAGTCAATTGACTTTAGAATGGGTACATCGCGGAGAGGGCCTTCAGTCGCCACGGGCATAAAGGCATAGGAATAGTTATTTTTATGCTTCCCGCCTTCACCGTTATCAGTTTGCGGTGTGATGTGTTTTTGTCTTCACCAGCGAGGAGGGTATTGACGTGAGGCTTGAGTTTGACTTAAATAATAGTTGGTTTATTAGGCGGCGAGCGAAAAAATATTCAAGGACTAGTTGTTGCATCTGCATGAGCATGATTTAGAGCCTTTATTTGTTAGGTTGCTATGCTCTCTTCGAATTTGCTTAATACTATGGAAGATGGCAACGGCAACGCTCCAGACGGTGCTGTCCTAAGTGTACAATATATAGCCAGTATGCAGAGGTATGTAGAAGTCACAGCCCTGGTCTGAAAGGGAACATTGCTCCTCCTCAGACGAGTAGGGCCAATTCGCGTAGGTTTAATGCTGGGGTAATGGCGCTATTTCCAAAAGGAGGAAGATAATGTTTGTGCCCATCTTGCTGCTCTATTTGGTCTTCGTGGCAACATACATGCATATAATACGACGCTGACAAGTTGAATCAGACGATTAAGACGTTGAAATAGTGTACTAAGGAATTTCGGGCACTAAAAATGAAGCAGCGGTAATTATCAGCTACCGCAGCCATCCCTGTCGAATGACATAAGGCGGTAAGTAAGGGCTTGATTTTAAATATCTTCATAATATTAAGCTTGGAGGAATATCATCGAGCAGCTCTTAAAATTTCAGCTTTCCTTGGCGCCTTGAGAGGAAAAACTGTGCACTGATATACAAAAAAAGTCGGGGTAGCTTGCACTAGTGGCGAAAGGCTAAAGCCACAGCGGAGCTGATCGATTCCTAGCGAGTCCTGGCTATGCAAAGTGATGCTAAGTTATGAGAAGTAATGCCAAGTGATGCTAAGTTATACAAATTGTATAAGCATTTCCTTGTGGTCCGTAGCATCGGGGAAAGCCTTGCGAAGCACTTGCAGTCCGAGCACACGTAGGGGAAATGGGGTGAAAGCTATGCACAATGTAGGGGCGGCGCGCTGCAGACGACACGTCGGGATGACGCCACGACGCATGCGCAGCAGCGCGCAGCTGGTGGGAGCCGCTGCCAGAGGCGCCTGCTGTAGTCCTGGACACCGCGTGCGTTCGGCGCTAATGCAGGGAAACTGAGAAGCGCGGACGTCGTCGGCAGCACCTCTGCGCATTACCTCGTTGGTGCTGCTTCAATTTGTTACTCTGTATCTCTCTTTCACTATCATTTTCTCTTTCTCGCTCACGAGCCTGGTGCGCGACGCGTGCACTATCCCTTGCCCTCATTTTATATTTCTCTCTCCCGAGCATAGCACGCGACGCTCCGCGAGGTGGTTGCTAGGCAACGCAGTGTCAGGCGGCACAAATTACGGTCGGCTTAAACAGCTCCGCTGTTAAAATAATAGTGGCATCGTGGAGCACATCACTTGCCAACTGTCAAGCCAGTGGCCGCACATGGCAATAACGATACCGCTACTTCTTTGGCTTCCTGACAACAACAAAATACTATTTTCCTCATGCTATTGGATTATTGCCATTTTATCCGAGAAAACTGCAACTACTTTTTTAAGGTTAGTGACCTGCTTTGCGTAAATGACACGAGCAGCTAATTTTTACCTTGACCTATTTACTCGTGAAGATATTCATTAGAATTTTGAAAAGAAAGCTCTAATTAGATATACCCTCCATTTATTTCAGCCGCCATATATTGTTTTTCGAAATACAATGAATGCTTCGTAAGCTTACCTTCAGTATCACAACGTCAGTAACTACAACCCTCAAGTCGAGAACATTTTGCTCCGTCTGCGCAAGATTACGGTTCACCTGTACAAAAATGTAGGTACGTTAGGGAATTCCACGACAAAACATCTGTGGCACATTGTCACTTTCAGAGTACTTCTCTGAGCAAATAAGCCATCTCCCTCATCTGTCAATATATAGGACGTCGCACTTAACATTAGTCAAGTCGTTCAAGAAAAAAAAAATATATTTAGAAAGATGGGGCAAGATAGAATTTTAAAACCAACTGTCTTCGGTCGTGAGGCCTCTCACGACAGAACACGGTAGGCTCTAAAATCGCCTTACAGCGAGTGTTTAAAATGTTTCCTTTTTCTTTGAACAGCTTGGAAAATGTTAGCTACGACATATGGTATAAGTACGCACTGAGATGTTATGAGTCAAGTAATAATGACTTTGTCAGTGCATCTAGTTTCAGTGTAAATAGGTATGTTAAAATAATTTGCAGAAAGGAATAACTTTCTCACATACCATGAAAAAACAAGGTAAAACTACACACTTTTTCTGATGCTCGGCAAATTGATGTTACTTGGATTTCTGTGAAATCTAGAGCGTTCTCCGTCCCGAATTCTCAGTATTCGATAAACTATTAATATTGTCGCGGCTCAGGGCAGACAGGAGTGGAGAGCCGCATTTATTCGAGACAATATGAACAAGCGCTCAGTTCAGGCTTCTTCTCTAGCACTTCGCTCGGACACTAGAGGTCGTCGTCTTTGTCGTCAGCGTGGTTGGGCACAGATAGGGGCGCGGCATTTGCCCCCGTCCAGTAGGAGCATCGTCCTGATGCTCGGATGGTAGCACCAGGTGTCCAGCAAACCAGAGAGTGTCCATGTGTGCATTGCACGGGCCGGGTAGGGCAGTTTCTTCACGGGCTCGGGCTTGGCATGTGGTTTTTGACCCAGGCTCGGGCCGGGCTGGGGTATTTTGACGCGGGCCCAGGTGGGGGTCGGACTTTCTGGTGGTGTGCATGTAACGTGCAGAGAGTCATCCTCGTGCGTCTCTACTCTGAAAAACCTGTTGCCCTGGCCCAGCTGGAAGCTAGCAGTGCTACTCTGTGCACTTCACTTTTCTTCGTCCGTAGTATTTTGCACTGTTTGAACAGAATGCGAAAGTCGAGAAAGACTGAAGTCGCCTCAAACCAAAGGATGCCATTGTATTCCTTACCTAAATCAATGTAATTAATGCTTTCAGCGCGGCGAAAGCGTGTTCGCGACTTGCTGATTCTTCAAAGGTGAATTGGTAAAGCGATGACTGGTAAGATAAGATAATTCGTCACGCGGCTGAAATATGGCACTGCCATGATTGCACGCATGTTCTCAACCGGCCGCCTAGCAGCAGCGCATTACGCTGCACCATGGAGGAACCAGAAGCTTTCTTTCTCCATTTACTCCATCTATGCACTGCGCTCACGGCAGGTTGTGGCTGCACTTCGGCTATAGTGTACATGAATACGGTTAAGTGGGACGAGCGGCTGGGGCGGCGCATGCTTTGCAGTGAGGCGCCCGACGTGGAAAAAATTACCAGTGGCTTAGCTCGGCTATGCCAGGATATACGTAGCGTGAGATGGTCGGGCACGTCGCTCAGCCTCCTGGTGACGCCACTTTGCTAGACGTTCCTCCCTTTGCTCCGGTGTCTCCGCAGCACGTTTAGCCTTCTTCTGTTCGTTGTTTCTACGCTCAACCGCTAATTGCCAGACAACTACTTCTGGATCCCATGAGTTAAGCTTCTCCGCTCTTCTGCGCACCTGAGCAGCAATTTCGCTCTCCCTCTCCATGACTATGCCACACTGGCCAACGCCCGCCTATATGTATACCTCCACAGGTACACCCATGCCCATGCGCACAAAATGAGAGGCGCTATCAAGCGGCTCGGGCACAGCGTCAGACTTGGATACTGCGCAACGGAGGCACACAGCTGGGCAAGTGCCGGCGCCAGTGCGTGTGCCCCGGATATGACGTCATTCCTTTGGAATGCGCAGACCAGTGAGGCGCGCGCAGCGGCGGTGGCTCCGGCACGCCAGCTGTGCGCCGTGTGACTTCACTGCTCCTCGCGCATGCGCAGCACGGCTCTCCAGGAGCTACGTGAAACTGCTCAATCTCGGCCAGTGTAGCTCACGCTACAAAATACTGTGGCGGCGCTGCGATAGGAGTGGATTGGGCTGCATCAAGGTTGCGCCGTTGGAAACGGCTGGCGACACAGCTAGGCAGGGGCTTTCGTACTACTTCGGGCGCTGGTATTTGCGTTCAGACCACTGAACTTGTGTTCATAATTGCATATGACATGTATTTATGCCTTAAGAATAAATTACTTTCATTGTCTTCTTTATTTTATTTTTTAGTGCCGCTCGGTGATCTTTTTCGGTCTCGGGCCGGGTTCGGGCCTGGCTCGGGCCTACGATAAAGGGGTGGCGGACCGTGCAGGGCATGTAACGTAGATTATTTCCGGGCTTGATAAGAACGCTAGCTTCTTACTCATCCAAAGGTCCGGCCTAAACAGTCCCGTAATTTATGTGTGACTCCTAACATCGTAACAGTTGTTGTTTTCCACAGAGCATTTTATTTTGTTTTGGTGAAATGGGCTGGAAGCCTTTCGCGTATAAATAGTACAGTTAACTTTTTCCATACAGGGTAGCAGTTATGACCGCCTCGAATGAGGAACCATATTCCTGCACTATACCATCGATTATGTGACTTTCTCTTTCAAAAAGTTACATAGTCTAATTTGCATAATTATATGTCTTCCATCTACCTAAAATTAAAATGCATTGCTCACATTAAAAAAGTAAGCGTGATGAATATAGCATTTATCACATTTTTAGGGAATTTCGAAAGTAATTTCCAAATTATCCGGGCCAGGTATGTAGCAAGTTTCTTCCAATACTGCACGTTTTCCTGTTTCATCAGTTGTGCATGTGGCGTTCAGCTCACATCATCACTGGTACCAGTCGGCCATTAACAGTGGATCATAAAAAATTTGAATTGAGTGCAAGAAGCTCTCCCATTATACCGGTCCCGGGTATAGCCACTGTGTATGAGTGCCTTCTATGTACGATGCTACTTATGACCTTCGAAAAAGAGGGCCGCCTGGTTATTATGCCATCGCTCCTGTAAAGACCATTATACTGAAGTTTTTGACTACGCTACCAACATCTTGCTGTGGCTTTTTGAATTTTGTTTATGGTTTCGTAAACGAAGAATCGAAATGATGAACAATAGAGAAGTAATCGTGAAGTGGGGTTATTTGTTATGTGTGTGTTATGGTAAATGACTTGCGGCACGCGCTAGAGGATTACTAGTTGTGGAAATTGCCCCAAATTTACGAAATAACTCATTCTCCTTCATTAACCATATTTTCTAACATGCACGTATTTGGTTCCACCTCGTGATATGAAACATTCTGTTGCACGGCCGGCTCTGTCAATAGAGTAGCCAAGAACATCCGTGTTTTTCGCAGACAACTTGGTGCACACACGTTCTAATCGCAGTTGTAGAAAATTCTAGAAAAATTCCGACACTTTTACACACTAGCAGATTGTTCCAGCGTAGTTACGCTACCCATAGACACCAGCATACGTTCCTTTGAAGCATATGGCATTTAGACGCAAATTTTTAGAGAATGTTTCTTATTGACCGCTTGTCCTATGACAGTGTGTTCACTTTCGGGTGAGTATTTTCGTATAATACTTGGAATGCACAATGCACCTCATCTGACCACAATGTCTTACCAGTATTACAGGAATTGAGAGCGCAGTAAATTTTAACATCTAGCTCTGAGTTATGCGATACTATGTTGTATAAATTATTGAAACCGAAGACAAACCTGAAGGAGTTGGTGTGCACCCTATTTGAGAATGCCGGTTTTCAGAGTTATTGACTTCGTGTTGATTTTTATCAACATCTTGTCTGAACATCAAGGGCGAAATGAAGTACTGTAACTAATAAAGCATTGGCTTCATATAGTAGTATATCACATGTTAAAATCATTTGAAGCATACTTACGGCAGCAAATAGAAAGCGCAAGTGGTCAATGAGCTGTTTGTATCCGTGATCCGCCGTTTCCGCAAATGAAGAAGCATATGTACTTCTCACTACGACCGCTGCTTCAATTGTCCCACGCACAGGCTCTGAAATACGAAAGTGAGCTATTGATGTCCACAGACATTTGTGTCCATCAACTGCCCACCTTCAAAAGCTGGGTGCCGTTTTCGAATGAGCTTGCGTTAGTGAAGGTTGCACATTCTTTAGAGCACCGCTCCTAGGCTCCCGTTCCAGCGCCGAGCCTCGGCGTCGACGTGGCCAGTGGCGGCATAACCGAGCGAACGAGCACAACGAAAGATGAAAGCGAACGCGGAGTGTACTGTTTGATGAAAGACGCGAAGAGAAAGCGGAGAGGAGGGTGTAGGGGAACCTTGAGGCGGAAAGCGGCACAGGGTATGGCAAAACCATGAGGCGGAAAGCGGCACAGGGTATGGCAAAACCATGAGGCGGAAAGCGGCACAGGGTATGGCGAAACCATGACAAAAGCGTAGTGCGGCGACGACGTCTAAGAGATGGCGCCAGAGTAGCGCGCGTCATCTGGCGCCTGTGTCCGTGGCGGCTGCTGCTGTGAATCGCGCCCACGCGGCACCCACGCGCTGGCTCTAGCGATCTCCAGATTAGCGAGGCCGTCGCGCCCCACTTCACTCCATTTGCAACGTTCCGCCCAAGACAGATTGTGTGCGCGAGCCAATATATCGCGAAATGAAAACACGTATAGAGCTGCGCCCAAATTTCGCATTAGGGACTATTGCAATCTGCGGTGAAACTTCTTACATACCTTTATAGCAAATGAAAGGTTGCTTAATTCAGTAGTGATACCAGTAGTCACAGAAGCAAGACAGCGTGAATGCGCAAAGGAACATACGTGACTGCTTTAGAAAACATCTATGAAGGTTTCTAAGCTATTAATATGTTCACAAGAAAAGCGAAACAATATCAATACGGAAGGGTGCCAGGAAACGAGACACAAACTCGAAAATGATCTTCACTACGTGGAAAAAAACAGCAGTTAGAAGGGAATCAATTGTATTTAACGATCAACAGAAAACATCCCATCAACTTGCGTTGTGCAGATGCGATAGTCCTGTTCAGAAATAATGGAGATCACTTTCCACAAACCACGCAGCACCTTAGCCGATTTAGTGTGAGAGTAGAATTGAATACCAATAAGTAGAGGATGAAAATGGTCAATGGCATGTCAAGAACACGCGGATTTGTGAGTGACAGATATCCTCTTGTTTCTATGAACAGTTCGGTCATTTAGATGGAATAGTTATAGGGCACCTAGATTATGAGAAAAGAAGCTTGCAGAAGAATAAAATTGGGTTGCAGTGCATCGGCTGGGCGGGTTCATTCTGGAACGAGCCTGTAACATCTGCTAATGATCTTTAATGTGCCCGGGCGCGTTTGTTGAGACAGCCTCCAGTTTTACCGACATAAACTTTGCCACATGAAAGAGGGATCTCATAGATCACAGTCTTGGCTTTGTTTCTCTCATTCCACAGCCGGAAGCCACCGGGTCACCACTGCTGACCTTGAGGCACATCTTGGTCGATTTACCTGGCGCAGAGAAGACCATCTGAACACCGTACTTGTTGCCAGACCTTGTCAGGTTGTGGAACACCCTCTATGTGTACGTGATCACCACTGGTCTGGCTCTACTGCATTCTTGTAACCGTGCTTTCTTTGGTCTGCCTTTAATTTTTTTTGTCATTGCTCCTCGAGATTTTTGTGCCACTTCCATCCAGTTTGACAAGATACGGTTTCTACAACGCCAGGGAATTTGCATAGGATCATGTGTAGCTCCAGTTGTGTGTAACATTTTCTTGCAATAGTATATAACAATCTGGCATGAACTGATGAAGAATTGCCCTCACGATTTTTCGATATGTTGCTTTTTTATTACTTTTAGAGAAACGTAATAGAGATCGTTATAAGGCAATCGCGATGGTGATCTTAAAATAGTACGGCCAACATGGCTGTTGTGTTTTGAGTGATCGGGGAGTCACAGTGCGCGAAGCTAGTGGTGTACATAAAGAGAACTGTGCGGCGAAGATAACTTAACATCGACAACAAATGGAGGAACGCACGAAGACAACGACGAAGAAGCCACGCGCGCCATATCTCACGCGCAGTCGGAACAAGATAAAAAGAAACTGACCATTAATGGCCGTGCACCATGGATGACGTAAAGTAAAACGAAGGAAGAAGAACAGAGAGAGAGATAGAGAGAGAATTTGTTTGAAGGAAGGCAAAGAGGTCGGCCTGAGCTAGCATGCCCTAGCCTGCTACTCTTCACAGGGGGAGGGGGGAACGGGAACATAAAAGCTGGATGAGGGGTGATGACATAGAAGAAGGATGTACAACTGTAAAGGCAAGTTCAGCATCCTCATGGCTATAAACAAAGTCCAAAAAGGTCCTTGAAAAGTGGCATCTACCTTCCAGAGCATGGACGGAGTCACGAATACAATTGAAAGTTCACAAAAACTCGCCGCGAAGAAGCTTGTGTATGGGCTTCTCCTGCGTGAGCAGCACAGGTGCCAAGCAAGGTAATTAAATTATGTAAAGAGCAGCGATCAGATGCTCCAGTACTGCGAGGACATGCACGGCGCTTTTAGCGGCCGGTGTCTGGAGACCACAGAGAATCACGCGCATTGATTCTAGCAGGCATTTCAACATTTTTCAACGCTTTCTTTGTCATTCTTTTCAGCTCCTTGCTTGCCTATAGGGTCATCGGCTTTACTAGCCCTGGCCCGTTCACACGCTGTGTACACAATTGTGTACACCAAGATAGTGCATCAACAGCAAGAGCAGTGAGAAAGTACTGGCATTTAACAAGTGTCGCATATATCTTGAAATACTTATGGTTGGAATTGTGCTGCAACTTTGGATAACAAGTGCAAAATCTTTTAGTAAAATTAATGTGAAGGTCGGGTGTTCTTGCTAGATGACAGTATGTCGTTGCATGTAGTGGGTTCACTTCTAGCATTGTTTTTCACAATGTCGTGCATCAGGTATAACTTTCAAGTGGCTAGATAAGTGTTTTTCAAGATTTTCAATACACGTAATAGTTGAACTCATATACGATATTCCTGTAGTAAGTTTTTGCGTGGAGTCCACATTCTGTAAACTTGACAAAACTGACCAAAAAATTGAAAACTCCTAATCTTTTCTGTAGCTGTACACTTTCAATGATTCTGAAGG